>NW_027397066.1:129946702-129947542 GCF_003265705.2 Callorhinus ursinus
TGATAAGATGTTGGTTGAGAAAGGGAAAAAGAAAAATTAAAAAAAAAAGACAGTTAAAAAATTAACTTTGAAAGACTAAAGAATCATGGTAAAAAAGCCATGGATTCTATGTGCAGTAGTCCCCTAGCGCTGGAGTTCTCCCGTTCTCCTTGATCGGTAAACTTGGTCTTGGGCTGGCGGTTCTTGCTGATCTTCTGGGGGAGGGGCCTGTTGCCGTGGTTCCCAAATGTCTTTGCCGGAGGCGCAATTGCCCCGCCCTTGCCGGGTCTGGACTGAGGAAGCTGCTCGGGTTTGCTCTCGGGAGCTTTTGTTCCCTGCAAGCTCTCGGTACAGCTTTGGAGGACGAGAGTGAAAATGGCGACCTCCCAATCTCCGCCCGGGAGGAGCCAAGAACTCAGGGCCCCGCTCCTCAGTGCGCCCCCAGAGAAAAGCAGTCACTCCTGTCTCCCTGGTCTCCGGCCCCACTCCGTGCTCACCCGGCCTGTGACCGAGCGTTTCTATCTCTGGCACCCGACCCCGTGTGGAGTCTCCAAACCCAGCAGATCCCTGCGGTGTGCTCCCGCGCCGCTCCTCCCGGGGAAGGAAGGGGAGTCTCCCCAGATCTGCCGCTTGTTGGGTCCCTGCTGGAGGAGCAGTGGCCCGACTGGGCCGCAGATCACGGTTTATGGCAACCCCGAGCTGAGAGCCCGCGCCTCGGCTCCGTCTCTGCAGCCGGCTTCCCCGCTCCGATACCTGGGAGCTCTGCTGCACTCAGGCACCCCTGGTCTGTGACCCCGAGGGTCCTGAGACCACACTGTCCCACGAGGGTTCCACCCCCCGCTTAGCCACTGGAGCGACATT
>NW_027397066.1:129952542-129953053 GCF_003265705.2 Callorhinus ursinus
AAAAGAAAAAGATAAAAACAAACAAAAACAGAACAAAACAAAAAAAAAACAGAATATGATCAGATATGATCAGGCTGGTGCATAGATCAGTGCCACACATTAGACTTTGGGTGTATTTCGGTCTGTTAGCAGAAAGCTCATCCCAAAATTTTAAAGAAAAAAAAACTTATACATGTACAAAAATAAGGGTTGATATGATGAAGGGATGGAATATGACTGTAAAGATGAAAATTATAAAAAATTTTATAAAAGGAATTGACAAGATTAGTTGTTTGAAAAAAGAAAGAAGAGGATTAAAAAAAAAGAAAAAAAAAGGAAGAGAATGTGATCAGGCAGGAGACTAGAACAAAGTCATACATTAGAGATTCCGGGTATATTTTGATCTTTTAGAAGAAACTGTATCCCAAAACTTAAAGAGAGAACAACTTATATATATATATATATATATATATATGCCAAAAATAAGGGTAACTACTATGAAGTGATAGAATATGACTCTAAAATGAAAAAT
>NW_027397066.1:129953153-130004679 GCF_003265705.2 Callorhinus ursinus
TGATAAGATGTTGGTTGAGAAAGGGAAAAAGAAAAATTAAAAAAAAAAGACAGTTAAAAAATTAACTTTGAAAGACTAAAGAATCATGGTAAAAAAGCCATGGATTCTATGTGCAGTAGTCCCCTAGCGCTGGAGTTCTCCCGTTCTCCTTGATCGGTAAACTTGGTCTTGGGCTGGCGGTTCTTGCTGATCTTCTGGGGGAGGGGCCTGTTGCCGTGGTTCCCAAATGTCTTTGCCGGAGGCGCAATTGCCCCGCCCTTGCCGGGTCTGGACTGAGGAAGCTGCTCGGGTTTGCTCTCGGGAGCTTTTGTTCCCTGCAAGCTCTCGGTACAGCTTTGGAGGACGAGAGTGAAAATGGCGACCTCCCAATCTCCGCCCGGGAGGAGCCAAGAACTCAGGGCCCCGCTCCTCAGTGCGCCCCCAGAGAAAAGCAGTCACTCCTGTCTCCCCGGTCTCCGGCCCCACTCCGTGCTCACCCGGCCTGTGACCGAGCGTTTCTATCTCTGGCACCCGACCCCGTGTGGAGTCTCCAAACCCAGCAGATCCCTGCGGTGTGCTCCCGCGCCGCTCCTCCCGGGGAAGGAAGGGGAGTCTCCCCAGATCTGCCGCTTGTTGGGTCCCTGCTGGAGGAGCAGTGGCCCGACTGGGCCGCAGATCACGGTTTATGGCAACCCCGAGCTGAGAGCCCGCGCCTCGGCTCCGTCTCTGCAGCCGGCTTCCCCGCTCCGATACCTGGGAGCTCTGCTGCACTCAGGCACCCCTGGTCTGTGACCCCGAGGGTCCTGAGACCACACTGTCCCACGAGGGTTCCACCCCCCGCTTAGCCACTGGAGCGACATTTCTCAGCGGAGCCGGCTTCTAAAAGTTCCGATTTTGTGCTCCGTGGCTCTATCACTTGCCGGTAGTGGCCGACGGAGGCCCCCTCCCCCGCCATCTATCCTCCCGAATATCGCCTCGGACTCACTTCTCCGCACGTCCTATCTTCCAGTAAGTGGTCGCTTCTCTGTTCAGAGAGTTGTTGCTACTCTCTTCTTCGGTCTCCTGTTGAGTTCGTAGGTGTTCAGAATGGTTTGATCCCTATTCAGCTGAATTCCTGAGACCAGACGAAATCCAGGTCTCCTACTCCTCCGCCATCTTGCTCCACCCCCCTGTTCTGGCCCAAAACTGTAGCTTTTATTGTAGTTTTAAATTTGGATTTAAGTACAACTAAGCATCTTATGTTAGGCTACCTTAATCATCCATTTGCATTTGGGTCTATTTCTGGACCCTATTCCATTCCATTGATCTTACCATATTAGTTCCTTCCCTCCCTTCTGCTTTCAGGATTATCTTGGGTGTTGGTGCTTTTATAATTTTCTACAAGAACTAAGAGTCAGCTAGTCCAGTTCTAAAAAAAAAAAAAATACAATAGTTAATCTTACTGGGACTGAGTTAATTTAATAGATTTTAAAGGGAAATGACACCATCAAGTTTCTAACCCAGGACTGTAATATGCTTTTCATTTAACCAAGGCTTCTTTTCTATTCCTAAAGGAGGATTTTGAAAGTTTCTTCATACAGGACTTGCACACTTCTTTTTAATTTTATTCCAAGTCTTTTGGTCATTTTATACGAGGGTTTTTTTTTTATTAGATCCTACTGCTTATTGATTTCTGAGTATCAGTTCTGTACTAAGCCCTTACTGAATATACCTATTATTTTTAATAGTCTTCCAATTCTTTTAAATTTTCCACGTGTATAACCAAATTATCTGCCAACAGTGATGTTATTTCCTTGCTTTCTAATTATTATACCTCCACATCTTCTAAAAGACTTCCAGAAAAGTTAGAAAAGTCCAGAAGCCTTCTTTAAAAAGCTAGACACTGAAGTGCACATCCCTGTCTTGTTTCTGACATTAATAGGAATATCCCTAGTATTTCCCAATCAACAACTTATTGTAGGGTAGAGTAGTTGTATTTAATCAAGTTTTAAAAATATCCATCTGTTCCTGTGGTAATAGGTTTGTTTTTAATGAAGCATGGATTTCAATTTATATTGAAATGCCCCTTTACCATCTATGAAGATGCTTTTTCTCCTCATATAAACCAATATGGTGAATTATATTACTTCCTAATAATGAAACTTCCTTGCCCTTTTAAATTTCACTTAGATGAGTGATGCTTGATTCTTTGCCGATTTTCCCACCAATATTCACAAGCAAGATGAAATTATTTCATTTGTGCATCATTGGACTTGGATATTTTTATATACTCAAATTTTAAAACATAAAAGCTTTATCTGGATCCTATAAAAATTTATAGTGCATTGAAATTAGAATCCACTTTGAAATTTAATGCACTTAAGTGATATGTGCGGGTGGTAGTGGTAGGGGTTAATTCCTCTATGAACTATTTCATCTAGGATACTTAACCCATTTAGGTTTTCTGTATCTTCTGGAATCTGCCATATATTTTTCTTTAAAATTAACCACTTTATTTTGCTTTTTAAATGTAATGGCATGGAATTGGACGTAATTGTCTCCCCCCCTTTTGTTTTTGTTAGGGTATTAATGATTCTTGTATTTGTTTCTTAATTGGCTTATCTAGTTTCTTTTTGTACACACACACAAAATCACTATTCAGGCTTACTCTGTATCTTCATTTTTTTTTATTGCATTAATTTATTTCCTGTCAACTCCTTCATACTACTTAAATTTCTTCCATTGCTCTAAGAACAATGTTTAACACATTTGACTATTTTTGGACTGGAGTCCCTTGAAAGAATAAGTGAGGAACATAGTAAGTTATGAAAACTCGGAATTTGGCTATGAAATGGATAGAGAAGCGCGTACTTAGAGGGGAACATTAGGTCTAGTGATACTGTACACTTGGAATTCTTTTTAGGTGGGTAGAGTTCATCTTTTTGCAACAGGAAGCAGATGGCATGGACTGTCCAAAATATGTATGCGGTCACTGTTAATGGCCCACTTGAGGTATGTGGTCATAAATAAAAAATGAGTCCAGTTAGCACAGCTGTTTTCCTTTGGTAACATTCTACAGCTTGGGTATAAATAAGACAGGCACAGTAGGAGACTCAGGCTTGTCTTGGGTCGGGGTTCTGTCAAGTAGGTTTAAAAAAAAGAACGTGCATTTATGAAATTCTGCCTAAAATCCCGTGGGGTTCATCAACATGTAGTAGATGCAGTTTTTGTAAGATAATCCAAGACCATAATACAAAACAGTATGAAGCAGGGAAATGGGTTTCTTAAATGCTCCTCAGAATTTGATACTTGTGTATCAGTAACCAACCGCTGAAGCTTTGCTAGGCAGGATAAGAAAAGCTATTTCTCACCTCCTTGTACTAGCAGTAATTTCTTGTTGGCCTTTGGGGATGGGACCCTATTCGCCTCTATTTTTCTCCTGTTAGGAGGTATATGAGAATCTCTCAGGGATGCAAGTGTAGTGGATTTCTTTATTTAAGTTTACAAAATACATGCTTATAGAAAATTAAAACATTATAGAAATATATAAAGCCAATCATGAAAGTTCTCCCGCAATTTTACTCCCTCACAAAGCCACTGGTAACTATGTGGTATTACTATTCCATTATTTTTTATAGCATTAACAAGTTATTCTACAAAAAATGCTTCCACTTTTTTTTTTTTTACCTAAGAGTAAAGTTTGGACGTCGTATAAGTCCAGACATTTCTCACTCTTAATGGATAGAAATAAATTGCATGAAGGTACCATAATCTATTAAACCATCCCTTATTGATAGGACATCTGAGCCAGTTTTAATAATTAAAGAACAAAGGTGCAGTAAACTTGCTTGTGTACATTTGTCAGATTATTCCTATTAGGCAGTTTCCTAATCTTTTTAATGAAGAATTAGCCAAATTCAATATATTCTGAAAAAACCCTCTCCTAAAGGTTATAAACTTACACTCCCACCTTCAGCATGCAAGATGGGATACTGGTATACTTCAGAAATGCTTATTCAAAATTATGGCGCAATTTTTTTATTTTGAAAAAAAATCTGTATCAATTGTTCTTGTGTGTTTTCTAACTACAGAAAGTGAAGGTGGACACATTTTCTTGACTGATGGGGTATCAGGATCCTAAGAGCAGGGTTTCAAAAACTCGTATTTACCACAAGGAATAGGTATCAGCAACTTAAATAACACTGTTCCAGAAACACTTTTCCTGCAGCCCTTGCTTGCCATAGCTGCAAATACCTCCACTGGTATCTCATTAATCCCTCCAGGTTTTGATACCTCTATTGGTATCCTACTGCTTGGGGAATAAATCCAAACTCCAAATGAGCTTTCTCCACCACCAACCAGCTGTACTCATCACTCAACCGCAGCAGACAATTCTTTGCTCCTAGAACACATCCCAATTTCACAGGTCTGGTTTCATTCACTGTTATGCCTCATCCTAGGTATCGATACCAGTTTCCCTCTCTGCCCTCTCAAGGCTCAGCTCAAATACCCCGGACTCTATGAAGTCTTCCACAGCGCTCTCTGGAAAAAAGCAATAGTCTTTTCCTCTGTGCTACTCTGGCTATTTGCCTTCATTTCTATTACAGCATTCCTATAATAAGCTACTAGGGTCTTGGAGGACATACATCTTATACTTGGCTATCTCCTGAACAGTATCCAGTGCAGAACTTTGTAGAACATGCACTCAAAAACTGTTTGTGGAATAAACATACATAAGTAAGACTTCAAATCCTTTAATCCGCAATTATGAGTCACAGATACTAGTTCTTAAAGGACTAAAACAAAAACAAAACCCCCCCCAAAATGCAACTGCTCCCCTTGAAACAAGTCCTTATTATAGTATGCAGTTTTGTAAGCGTTTTTTAAAAAGGTGTCTTTTAATAAAACTGTCAATTCTATCTTTAGAATAGTCATGTTCAACAAACCTACATATGCTTGATATCTGCATCTTACTTCCTAGGATCTCTATTTATTTTGGAAATAATAACACGAAGGGGCAGTTTATTGTAAAGTATGAAGCAGGAATCATTTAAGCATGTGAGTTTCTGCTTTATATTCCTAGCCAGAGTACAAAATGACTGGATATCATCAACACCAAGCTTTTTTTAAAAAAAAAAAAGGGAGCCACCATGAAGATAATGCCATATTAAAATCTCTTTCTCTTGATAATTTCTGGCTTCCAGCTGACTGGATGAGTTTCTTCTGTCTGGAAATAGAAAAATTAAAGAAGTTAAAACAAAGTATTATTAATTTGCTTTATATTAACAACTCTCTTCCTAACAAAAATACGGCATCTATTCTAAATTATATTGGTTGGCATTACATATTTAGCAGTTCTTTAACAATTTTAGGAATAGTTGACAAACTCTTGACATCATCTGAACCTAATAAAGGATGAATGGGTTCACTACAAATTCAGTTCATGGTTTTTCAGCTCTAATAAAATTGCTATTTAGGTATTCTAGTAATACCAAAGCTTATGATTTTAAAGTTAATTTGCATAGCAATTTATTTGTTTGTGGTTATTCTTGATGTAAGATTTTCCCAATAATTATAGTAAGGCTAAAATTAAAAGTCTGTGGATTCGCTGGCATCAATGAAACCAATACAGAAATCTATGAGCAGACATTACTCGAGATGACAAATACTTTAATACTATAAAGATTATTTTCCCTTCTGATAATTTTTTTAAATTTTTTTTATGTTATGTTAATCACCATACATCATTAGTTTTTCATGTAGTGTTCCATGATTCATTGTTTGTGTATAACACCCAGTGCTCCATTCAATACGTGCCCTCTTTAATACCCATCACCAGGCTAACCCATCCCTCCACCCCCCTCCCCTCTAGAACCCTCAGTTTGTTTCTCAGACTCCAATTTCCCCCCTTCATTTTTCCCTTCCTGTTATTTTTTTTTAACATATAATGTATTATTTGTTTCAGAGGTACAGATCTGTGATTCAACAGTCTTACACAATTCACAGCGCTCACCATAGCACATACCCTCCCCAATGTCTATCATCCAGTCACCCCATCCCTCCCACCCCCCACCACTCCCAACAACCCTCAGTTTTTTTCCTGAGATTAAGAATTACTTTAAAACGAGAAAGCACTTGCAAAACTGGTATGGTTGATTTATTTTACTTGAAAATGTATGTGAAATAGAAAACTTACCGCTGTATCATCCTCTTTATACACTTTAATGGTTTTATCAGCTTCAGCTGTTAGTAACCGACTTTCAGACTGATCAAAAGCACAAGCAAATATTCCTGATTCACTGTCCAAAGATCCAGGCTGCACAGCTGCATGAACTCTCTGGAAATTGTAGCCAGTTCTCCAGTCCCAAAGATGCATAGTGCCATTATCAGCTTAAAGGAAAAAATCTAATTAAACGTGGTAGCCTTTCAAAAACAATTCAGCTTGGCAAACATTTAAGCACCATCCATGAGTCAAGCACCGTGACCATAAAGACTAAAGTTAGATGACACAGGCACTCAAGCTTCTCTTAGTGTTGGTTTGTCTACTTTCATTTGTGTCTAATTCAGAATTTATTATACAGCTCAAAAAGCACCACAAAATGCGATCTAGTTCTGGAATACACAACCAAAATTTAGGTAATTCTCAGCATGAATACATTAGATTTATCATGTGGGAACTCAAAGAAGACTAAACCATGAAATATGCTACATGTATTACAAACATGCATGAACACACATAGGAACAACCAAATACACATTAATCAGGCAAGTTGTGCGGTAATACTTAGGTGGGATGGCTTAGAAATTTTACAAATGTTCACTCATTTACAAAAAGAAAAAAATGACTAAAACACATTTATTATTCAAATGTTGTTTTACCTCCAGAAACAAGCACTCCATCAGAATTCACTGTCAACGTGTTAATAATAGCATTATGACCAGAAAGATTTTGAATAAAACTTCCATCAGGGAATTTCCACTGTTTTATATTATCTGGAGAGCCAGATGCAAATGTGTAACTGAAATAAGACGAAAAAGAATTCGTGATTAAGTAAACCAAGCTAAATAAAATGGTGAATTCAAAAAAGCTTTTTATGGTTGTATTCTACATGTGTACTTATGGATCTATAGAGATGCAGCAAAATATTATTGTCGTACCAAGAGGTAAAAACACAAAGACATTTGTTCCAAGTCAAATCAGATCTTCAGATTATTTTAAATGTATTTTAAGTCCAAGATTAATGTTTCTCATTTCCCCAATGCTCTCTACTAAGCTAAAGCCACAAATGTACAAGCCCCTAAATTCACATTAAGGACAAGGGGTTATGAAACTATTCTGGACAGAGAGAGAGAGAGGGAGAAAAGGGAAGAAACAGAGGGCAAGAGGAAGAGAGAGAAAAAGGAAGTAAACAAGGGGCATCTGGGTGGTTCAGTCGGTTAAGCGTCTGCCTTCGGCTCAGGTCATGATCCCAGGGTCCTGGGATCGAACCCTGCATCGGGCTCCCTGCTCAGCGGGAAGCCTGCTTCTCCCTCTGCCACTCCCCCTGCTTGTGTTCCCTCTCTCTCTCTCGCTGTGTCTCTGACAAATAAGTAAGTAAAATCTTTAAAAAAAAAAAAAGTGAACGAGAGGAACAAAGGGAGTGAGGAAGACAGAAAAATGGAGGAAGAAGGAAATAATGGATAAGGGGGAGAGGGAGGACAGAAAAAAATATCAATGTGACCAGAAAAGGGTCAGGGTGATGTGATTTAAACAACAGGTTGTGAT
This sequence comes from Callorhinus ursinus, assembly GCF_003265705.2. Classification (NCBI taxonomy): domain Eukaryota; kingdom Metazoa; phylum Chordata; class Mammalia; order Carnivora; family Otariidae; genus Callorhinus; species Callorhinus ursinus. Next base: position 129,960,877 of record NW_027397066.1, read on the forward strand.
CTTACGCTCCACTTCTATGGACACCCTGATTATAATGTTCAGGATTCCTACTACTTTTTTTTCTATGTATACTAACTTCCTCTTTAAGAGTTAAACTATTCTATGTAGATCTCAGTATCCAAAAGCATTTCTGTCAAACACTAAATCCATCTTCTATTAGCCTCTACTTTGATACGCAGCTCTTAGCCATATTGTCTCATCTGACACCATCATTTTTCACCTTGTGGAAAATTTTCCTCATCATATGTAGGTCATGAAGCAAAATACTACATAGGAAAAAAAATGAAAGAAATATATGTTTGTAAGTGGCACAGGCCTGGAAATGACAATGGCTAAACGACTACCAAAGTAGCACTGTTAGTATTTCCATACTTATTCTAAAAATGGAAGAAAAAAGAGAAGCTAATTAATACACTTACTGCCTTGGATGTAAAACCACAGCCCTGACTGATTTTTTGTGATTTGTTAATGTGACTCTTGTTTTTCCAGCCACCAAGTCCCATAATCGTATTGTAGTATCATGGCTTCCTATAATGAAAACACACATCCACAAAATGCAGATCAGGAAAAATAATGCAAAAATCAAACATAAAAATATATGAATCAGTCTTCCATAGACACATACATACTAAATGAAAGTCATACTAACTCCTGGCTCATTACTTTACAGCTCCAAACTTTTAGGTTGGTTTTAAATTTAATGCTAAAAAAATGTAGTAAATGCTTGAAGTACTATCAACTGAACAGCTAGAATAAGTGCGTTTAACAAATACAGCAAATACATGATGTTACCCCTCATGGAGCGGAAGGAAAAACACAAACGATTTTTAATTAACAAAATGCATCAAATGAAGAAATTATTTTCTACTCGTAAGGTCTATTATTAATCTTAACGTTAGCAAAACAAGACTCAAACCAGCTCTAAAGATTATTGGTCTCTGGGTATTTTGTCTTTTGGCTTCAGTTTCCTAGACAGTAATTCTGTTACTATGAAACAATGTCTGAATCTATCTAACAGCACCATTTTCTAGTCAGACATTACATGATATTGGGTATGACATATTCTGTGATACATAAAGAGTACGAGATAAAAACAATCAAATGAAATGTTACCATAGTAAATTTCAAATGCACACAGAAACAATGTACCTCTGCAACAAAGCAAGAGTCACTGGTGAATATGAAAAGTGTATGTTATGATTTTACATAATGCATTCTGATCAAATACACTGTAAACTTAGAAAGTATCAATCATACCAGTAATAATCTGTGGTTCTGCAGCTTGACACCTCACCGTAGCAACTGCATTTGTATGGCCGGATAACGTATGTACACTGGCTTTAGTTCTCACATCCCAAATCTATAAAAACACAAGGGACATACTGTCAGGGACAACAGGTATTCATATCTCAGGCAGGTAACTAGACCAATTCAAAGCTGCGAATTTACCAGACAACTGTGCCTGAATAGAATGAAAAATCGTTTCAAAGAAAGATAATGACCTGTAAGCTGGATGGGCAATATAGATAGGCAGCTAACAGGAAAAAAAAACCCTAAAAGATCAGGGTGCTGAAAGCATAAGAATGGGTATAATGAGACTACTAAAGGAAACAGCTAATGGAAACTGTTGCAGTGATGGAATGGAACTTGTGAGTGTCCCATTTCAGAGGCAGGATATTCCCAATAATAAACATGATGAGGCCACAGAACTGAAAATGAAGGTGGAAAAACATAGGAGTCAAGAAACTGAGGGATAGGGCTACTGCTGGTCAAGGCAACTATCTTGAATTCTCTAACAAATAACATATGACTCCATGATCAAATACGCATAGTGTAAGATGCAATATATTTACAAAGAAACACAAAGTTCTATTCCATTTACCCGTGCAGTTGAATCCCGACTACAGGTTACCAGCACATCAATTGTTGGGTGCAAATCCAAACCATACACTGCACTTAGATGTCCATGATAGTGCCTTATAACCTAAAAATAAAGCAGAAAAGTTAAAATCTCTATAATTATAAAGGAAAATGGTGGTTCATAATGTTTCAAACCCTTAACTCCAAGCTTACCTTATTATATTCAAGATCCCAGCATTTGACTTGTTTGTCTTCTCCACAGGAGAACAGGTAAGGGCTCCGCGTGCTTACTATCACACCACGCACTGTACTAATGTGCCCGGTTAATGACAGTTTTAATTTGCCACTAGCCAAGTCCCAGATCTGCAATCAAAGATTATTTAATTTTTCTTCTTAATTATCCCAAAGCAAATATTTAGATTCTGAACGTTAAAATTAAATATTCAAAAATTGAAAGTTATAAACATATAAAACTTTAAAAATGCGCAAAATAATCTCCCACCAATTTCCTCCCTTGTTAAGCAGGGGAAAATAGAATTAAAAAGCACGTTCAAACTGGGAAAATATTTGCAGTAAGTGACAAAATCTTAACATATAAAAGGATATCACAGATAAAGTATGAATACTATATTAACTTAGGCAAGAATGGCAACTTAGGAAAAAAACAAAAAAACAAAACCCTACAGAAACAACCTAAATGTCCATCAAAGGATGAATGGATACAAAAAAATGTGGTGTCTATATATATCTATGTACACACACACGGACTATCATTCAGCCATGAAAAAGAATGGAATCTTGCCATTTACAACAATATGGGTGAACCTCAAGTGCATTATATGCTGTGGGAAGTAAGTCAGACCAAGAAAGACACATACTATGTGATTTCACTGATAAGTGAACTCTAAAAACAAATAAACAAAAAAACCCAAGCTCACAGATACAGAGAACAGATCAATGGTTGCCAGAGGTGGGGGTGGGGAGTGGGTGAAATGGGTAAAGAGTCAAAGATGCAAACTTCCAGTTACAAAATAAGTCAGTCGTGGGGATATAATGTTCAGCATGGCAATTATAGTTAATAATACTGCACTGCATATCTAAAAGTTGTTGAGAGTAGATCTTAAAATTCTCACTATAAGGAAAAAAATTCTGTAACTATGTATGGTGACATGGTAACTAGATTTGTTGTGGTGATTTCACAACATATACAAATATTGTATCATTATGCTGTACACCTAAAACTAATATAATACTGTATACAATTATACCTCAATAAAAAAATATATACATGTTGAAAAAACCTAAGAACAGCTTTATTAGGTATCAAAAAGTTCAACCCCACTAGAAATTTTTTATCGACAGTTTTTAAAAGATTAGATAACCATTTCCACTTAACACGTTAGTAGATATTTTGAAAGATACACAATCAGTGTGTTGAAAAGGATCCTCTCATACACTGCAAATTATCAATTCACCCATTTTGGAAAATAATTTGTACTTTGGGTGTGAACTTCAAAAATGTTTGACCCATTAATTCCATTTCTGGGAATCTGTCATAACAAAATAATTTAAAATACAGCAAAAAGCTTTAAGCACAAAATTACAGCATTGTGATAGTGAAAATCAAGAAACTAAAAACTTCGATGTATAACGACAGGAAGATTACAGAATATCTAAATGATGTATCATGAAACCATTTTTAAAAAGTTCATTTTTTCACAAAAATATGCCTCTGATATATTAAGTGGAAAAAAAGCAGAGTACAAAATCACGTATCAATCATGATTTTTTATTTATGTATTTTTTTAATATTTGAGAGAGTGTGTGCGCACAGGGGAGGGGTGGTGGAGCAAAGGGAGGAGAGAGTCTCAAGCAGATTCGTGCTGACTAAGGAGCCTGATGTAGGGCCTGATCTCACAATCCTGAGATTGGGAACTAAGCTGAAACCAAGAGTTGGTTGCTTAGCTGACTGAGTCACCCAGGCGCCCCATCATGATTTTTTTAAAGATACACATTTAATCACACAGGAAAAAAGCTCAGATGGAAATGTAATGACATACGCACAGAAATAAATACTAAAAAAAATTCATTCAAATTATCTGAGTGTTGGATTCTGTATGGGTTTGTTTTCTTTTATACTTCTCTATATTTTCCACATTTTTTAATATATAAGCATGCTTGAATTCTGCAATCAGAGGAGAAAAAAACTTAAATATCAAGGAATCAGTGGTAGGTAGTCAGTATGTACTGTTTGGAAAAACCTGTTATTTAAATACCACTTTCCAAACATATTTATTTGGAACACCGAACTGATAAAGAAAGTAAGTTTTACTCCATATTCAGGTCTAAGAAATCAGAGGAACTCCAACAGCAACTCCCACCTAGGAAAATAAGATTAAATTTATGTAGCAAATAAAAAGTCGTAAATTTTTTTTCTTCCTCCTTCCTATTACCTTTATAGTTCTGTCAGCAGATCCAGTTACAAACCACTGATTTCCAGGTTCTACAGCAATACAGCGAACCCAGCCAAGATGCCCACTGATCACCTGTATAAAACAAAAGGTAGAATGGGTAGATTCAACACATAAGTTAGAGTTTATTCAATTTCAATTTATGACACAGAAGTCAAGTTTGAATAGCCCCTCCTCATATCTTCAAATTAATTTATAAAATTATTTGACAATTAGGTTTTAGATTATAAATACTACCTTCAATCAGTAAATAGATACACACAAACTATGACATAGCTATACAATGGACTATTACTCAGCAATAAAGAGGAATATATTAATACATGCAACAACTTGGAGGACTCTCAAAGGCATTAAGCTGAAGGAAGTCAGTCTCAAAAGGTACATACTGTGTAATCCCATTATATAACAAATTGAAAAAAACACAACTATAGTATGGAAAACAGGTGAACAGTTGCCAGGGGTACGGAAAAGTATGACTACAAAATAATAGCACAGGAGTGTTTTTTGAGTTGATGGAACTTCTATATACTGATTGTGGCAGTGATTACCCGAAGTTATACATCTATTAAAATTTATTAGGTCTGTACACCAAAAGAAAGTCTATTTTAGTGTATAACTAGAGAACTAAAATTCAATGTGTATATTAAATTATGTGTAGCTATGTTTTCCCTACCATATACATTTCATTTTAGATCTGGTACATTTTGAATGATTTTAATTTAATACAATTGAAAAGATAATCAATAGGGCCAAAGAAATATCATTACATGTTGTTCTTCCTCCTGGCCTTCATATTAAGTACTTCAAACACTCAGAAAATTTATTTCATCTGTTCTCCATGTCTTAATAGCTTTCTGTCAACATTTTATACTGTATTCTATAGTATGTATATATGTAGTATGGTAGTATACTATAATATGGTATAATAGTATATATATATGTATACAGTGTGTGTGTGTGTGTGTATATATATATGTATATATATATGCATATATGTACATGGTTTTTACTTAAAGAAGTCTCCTTCCTAAGATGTCTTTTAAGATTGTGCCTAAAACCTTCCCCCATCCCATCTCAGATCGGTTCTCATGTTCACTCCTTTTCTTCCTTATTCTGTTCCTGAGCTCTTGGTAAGTGGAAAGCAATCATCATTCATGCCGTGGAGTAACATACAGATTCACTCACCCTGTAGAGTTTCCATGGTGGGTGCCACTGGGGTTTTGGCATTGTAGGGGCTTTTTTAGCCATCAGTGCAGAGTTCTTGGCATTGCCAGCCTCCATAACGGCCTAGATAGAGAACAGATTACATTATCATTAAAGACATATCTAACATGTCATGTTCATTCAAAAAAGAAAAATTCAAAAAGGGGATTTATAAGTTTTTTTCCCTTAATTGAAGAGGAAAAGCCAAAATAGTTGCATAAATAGAAAATGATGTCATAACTGAGACTTCTAATCAGAACTGTATTTTCCGTATGTTAATTTTAATTTTAAAAATCAGTTAAAAAAATCTCAGAGGCAGAATATTAAAGTTAAGAGCAGATATCACTGTGTGTGGGTTCATGAACACTGCTCTGCTAATTAATAGCTAACTGGCTTTAGGCAAAAATTATATAACCTCTGTGCCCGCTTTGTAAAATGGAAAGAACAGTGCCTATCTCAGACAGTTACTGTGAAAATAGTGTTACTACTCTGTAGATGCTCTGTGTAAGCTCCTATTATTATTTGAGTAATTGTAATTGGATTAATGTCATTGCCTTTCATTGTTGTATTTTAACATTATCGACTTAATAGCAAAAAGAGAAACTCTCTTCCAAAAAATATTTAATATTTTATTTTTTAAATTTAAATTCAATTCATTAACATATAGTTTATTATTAGTTTCAGAGGTAGAGTTCAGTGATTCATCAGTCTTATATAACACCCAGTGCTCATTACATCACGTGCCCTCCTTAATGCCCATCACCCAGTGACCCCATCCCCCCACCCCCCTCCCACAACCCTGTTTGTTTCCTAGAGTTAAGAGTCTCTTATGGTTTGCCTCCCTCTCTGATTGCATTTTTTTATTTTTCCCTCCCTTCCCCTATGCTCCTATTTCTTAAATTCCACACATGAGTGAAATCAGAGGATAACTGTCTTTGTCTGACTTATTTCGCTCAGCATGATACGCTCTCGTTCCATCCACGTCATTGCAAATGGCAAGGTATCATTTTTTTGATGGCTGAGTAATATTCTATTGTATTTATACCATTCTTCTTTATCCATTCATCTGTGATGGACATCTGGGTTCTTTCCATAGTTTGGCTCTTGTGGACATTGCTGCTATCAACATTGGGATGCAGGTGCCCCTTCAGATCACTACATTTGTATCTTTCAGGTATATACCTAGTAGTGCAATTGCTGGGTCATAGGGCAGCTCTATTTTTAACTTTTTGAGGAAACTCCATACTGTTTTCCAGCTTGTATTCTCACCAACAATGTAAGAGGGTTCCCATTTCTCTACATCCTTGCCAACATCTGTTGTTTCCTGCCTGACTTGTTAATTTTAGCCATTCTGACTGGTGTGAAGTCGTATCTCATTGTGGTTTTAATTTGGATTTCCCTGATGCCAAGTGATGTTGAGAATTTTTTCATGTGTCCATTGGCCATCTGTATGTCTTCTTTGGAGAAATGTCCACTCATGTCTTCTGCCCTTCTCTTGACTGGATTATTTGTTTTTTGGGTGTTGACTTGATAAGTTCTTTATAAGATTTTGGATTCTAGCCTTTTATCTGATAAACTTCCATAAATATCTTCTCCCGTTCTGTAGATTGTCTTTTTGGTTTTGTCAACTGTTTCCTTTGCTGTGAAAACCCTTTTTATCTTAATGAAATCCCAACAGCTCATTTTTGCCTTAGTTTTCCTCGCCTTTGGAGAAGTTTAAGGACTATTTTAAAAGGTATTCCAGCCGATATACCACCTACTATGGTGAGCATCCATCCATCCACCCCAAAAATACTTAAGTCCGTAAGTTCCTACCATCAAGAAGCTTATATTACCTCCTCCTTAGGAGACAGAAAACCTGGGCAGAGATCTATGAATGAAGGCAAAAGAAGAAATGTGGTGGGAAGACCACAAATTCATTCATTTAGCCTGCAGTTACTCAAGTGACAGCATGATAAAAAAACTAGATATTTTCAGTTATTCTTTTTGTAATTACTTTCACCAGTAACATTAGCTGCCATTTACTTACAAATAGATAAACTTCCCTATTTCTAAATGTTCATTTATAAGATACTACTTCTACAACCTGTGAATATTACATTACTAACAGCACTCAACTCAAACTGTGTAAACCAACTTAGAGTTTAAAAAAAGAGATTTTCGTATCTAACACATACTAATACAAGTTTCACGATAGCATTCCTTGTATTTTTAATAGTGGACAATAAGAGCAACATCACACTACCTATATCAAAATAAGTATTAGATACAATGTGCAACAGACACAGAATTTAGAATTTTAAATTCTAAAAATATGCAAAATCACTAGCAACTTAAATTTTAGGGCTATTAAATATTAACTGGCTCAGTCAGCTGCTATTTACTTTAATGACAAGCAAGGAAATTTTTCATTTATTTAACATTTAACCTCAGACTCTTGGGATAAAGGGAAATAAGGCAACGAGCTCCTAAAGATGGAAACCTGCAGCACGAACTGACACAGAGAAACTTACTGAAGTCATCCCTGCAGGCTGTGAACGGTCAGAAGCCCCTGGATGTCGGTATTCACCTCCAGTAGGTGCACTACGATTTGCATCAACCCTGAGGCAAAGGAAGTATCACATTCTAAGTAATTGCCTGCAGTCATGTGTTGTGCAGAACCAACTCTTTAAATTTTTGTAAGCAATGATAAAGGAAAATGTCACATAACACATAATATAAAGAAATCTTAAAAATGAGAAAAAAATGTAAACAACCAATTATGCTTTCAAAATCTCTGTAATTATAAGCATAATACTTCATACCTGGTCTGAGAAGAAGGTAATGCCACAGCTAAGGACTGTGCGGCTGATTCACTTGGCATTCTCTGGATCTTAGTATCTGCTGTCAAAGCAACCCCTGTTTAAAAAAATAAATAAATCAATTCCTTCTAGTAGCTATCTTTGATTTCATTTACATGGGTTTAAAATAAAATACTAGAAGAAAACATGTGATTATCTCCAGAAGGTAATATTACAAAAACTTCTTTTATGTTTTGTCTTTTATTTCTAACTTTTTTATAATAAATATAACTTAAAACCACATAACTCAAATTTGACTTAATCACAAGTAGCTTGGTATTAACATACCCAAGATAGTAAATTTCTATTATCTTGGAACATTACTGTAAGCAGTTCCCAAATGTTTTCAAGAATGAATGTAAATTACTAAGCAAAAAGCACCAATTTACCCGTACTTTCAATATGGTAAATTCCATCTTCTAAAATTACTAGAACCTAGATATACTAAGATTTTTGTCCTCCACCCCATTATACTAGCCACTCCATTTATGTGCCAACTGTCTACACACACAGACATCTAGTAGACATTTCTATCATTTATACCTGCTTCTATACTAACACTTCTATCGCTTTTGTAAGTTTAGTGATAACAACACGTCTGTTTAAACTTCCATATGAGCATGTTTTAGCCTGGAGCACTCTTACTGTCTTTGAATCCCTAGCATAGCACCTGAAAAAATGTAGGTTCTTAAGAATGTTTGCTGAATGAATGCGTATGAAACTGAGTATTAATTATCATCTAAAAAGCTACACCTGGATGCCTGGCTATTGAGCTTGTCTTGCATTTTACAGGCAATTAGAATCATATCATTGGTTCATTCACGGAAACGTCTGTAAGATATTTTCAGTATGTAATAGCTCACTTACCAGGTCCTGGTGGATATGGATGTGTACCCGTCACCAAATATTCAACTTCTTGTCCTTAAAAAAGGAAGAGGAATCATCATCATCATCAATGGCAAATTTATCATATATATATATAATATCTTTTAATGAATATTGAATTACCAACCGAATTTCCCAAATTTTCCCAACTAAACCCAAACCTCAGAACCAAGATATATTATGTTTTGACTTCTGAGGACCATGTACACAGCTATTTTCTTGACCATTTACTAATATGATGTTAAGAAAGCTGTGTAACTGTAATGGTGTGTAGAGAGATCATCCTATCAAGTAACAACCCACTCTCTGGTTTTTCTTCCAAGTAAATGATTTCTCTGTGGAATCTTAAGATTATCTTTATTCACTGCAATGTCAGTGCTTAATATCACTTTTCTGAATGACAGCCAAAATAGATAGATGGTCTTTCCATGGGTTAGAAATTTTTCCTTTAGTTTCCACTGTGACCTTCTCTATATCCTAAGAATTTCTGCCATTATTATTCTATCACTTTTTTTTTATTTCCTATAAGAAAAAATCCACCAACCAATAATCTCAACTCACACTCCAATGAGAAAATCAACACTTCCACTATAATACCGGTATAGTTGTTCAATAGGTTATGGCTCTAATCAGTCCTTTTGGGACAGGCACTAAAACATTTCATTTTTCCGTTTTTAAAATATTAAAGTCCTGGCATTTCTGATAACACATACTCACCTTGATTGGCAGGATACTGTTTATGACCATATGAATCCGATGCATTCTGAGGACATTTCTCTTTAAAATTTTCTTTCAAAGTAGGCATATGCAACACAGGACCATACTCATTACGCAGCTTGATTGCCATTTTCCGTTTGTGACTATTTAAAAATTATGAACATAAGAATGTATCTTTGAGTGCTTTAATACATTAGCCAATGGAAATATATTCATAGATAGCCAAGAAACACAAGTACTTAAAAAGCTTAGGTTTGCCTAATCATGTAGAAAAAATTCTATGAAGTTTTTAAAGTTAAATAGTATTTTAAAAAGCTCGAAACTTCCAAGTGCATTTCCACACTTTTGTTCACAATCCACCACATAGCATCCATTAAGTCTAAGTAACATTTTAGTTTGTTAACCAATAAATATAAAACCTTTCATGATAAATTATCCAGGGTCTGATTTAAAAATATATAGAAACTAATATATCCTTTTAAAAACCTCAAAGTCAATATACTTTCCTTCAAATGTGTAAATATAAAAGTATAGTAAAAGCTTCTATCATAACCCTTACTGGATGTATCTAAAAAGATTAATTAGAACTAACCAAATTACTTAATCAGTCCAATATTTTTAAAAGAAATGCACTTATATTAATTTTAAGAATAGCTCACTTTATAAATTAAATATAAATGCTTGTCTTAGGAATTAAGTAGATTTGAAAAGGGTAAAGGACAAAGAAGTAACACTGCACATAATGCAATCCCAGACTGGAGCTGGAGATGTAGAACCAAAAATATGCCACCACTCAAAAATCTTCATCATACTAACGAGAAAAGATGGGAGTAGAGGTACTGGCCAGGTACAATTTCAGCTCAGCAAGGCTCTGAGAGCAGCGGGAAGCTGAAAGCACATACAAAGTGATTGATTATAAAATATAACACCTAAAAGGGACTCTCCTAATTACTGGGTATTTATAAATGCAATTAATTAATGGGTTTTTTACTGTGAAAGACAAGGCCAAAAAAAAGTTAAATCAGCTTAAATCATGCCCAAACACCATTCATTACTGAACAGATATCCTATGTTAGTACCACTCACTAATCTTTAAAGGTCCCCCTCTCCCTGCTCTCTTCCCCCAACATTAGAAGCTTAAATATTCTAGCAACTGAAAAGGAACAATACCTACCTCTCTTCATCCAAAGGCACAGGTTTTCCATTATCAGCTACAAACATGTCATGGGTTCTCTTCAATGACCTGAACACAAGTGTGTGCACAGAATGTTTCTGTACCTCCTAGAAAGAAAGAATATAATCACATACCTAGCTACAAATTACACATACCATAACCTAAATTAAAGTCAAATTAGTTATACACTTTACATGTTTAAATATGTAAAAAGCTTTGTACCACTCACCACAGCTATTTGTAGCAAGCTAGAGAAGTCAAGTTCAGAGAAGAGGAAACTCCTCATTGGCCAGAGCCCCAGGTATACCAATTAGTCATGCCTGAGCTTAGTCATGTATTCAACAAATATTTACTGAGCTCCTACCATGTGTCTGGCAGGTACTGTGCTAGAAGCTAACAAAAGAATGATGAAAAGGCAGCCATGGTCCCAGTTCTCAAGAGAAAACAAAAATAAGCAACACATTTTGGTGATTGCTATGAAGGAAACAAGCAAGGGGCTGGGGCAGAGAAAATACTTAGGATAGTTATGAAAGATCTTTCTGAGGTGTTAGTTAAGCAGAGAGTTGGCCTTGTGCAGAAGAGAGGTAAGAACAATCCAGGCAGAGAGAAAATGCCATGTACACAGGCGTCTGGTAGCTGCAATGACGGTGGGAGCTGCAAAAGAACTGTGTATGTTCCATAGGAAGGTGGACTGTGATGCTGAGATGAGGTTCCAAGGGTAGACAAAAGTCCACACCAAGTTAAGGATTTTTTTTTTTTTAGATCACTGCAATAGTCTATCCTTTTGCTCTAATAACATCGGGCCAATAAAGGATTTTAAGCAGAAAAAAAAATGATCAACCTACATTTTTAAACAGATCAATTTTCGGGGGGGGGGAGGGGGAGTGAAACAAAAATGGAAGCAAGAACACCAGCAGGGAGCAAATGCACTTGCCCGGAGGGAAGATGATGTTGGTCTGAATTAAGGTGAAGACAGTGGATATGGACAAGAATCAAGAAATATTTCTAAGACGGACAAGGCTGGCTAACAGAACAGCTGATGCAAAACTTCAAAATGGCAGGTTTTCCTGGGCAAGAGCTGAAGGAAGGCACAAACTTAATACCAGAGAGGACTGCCAGTCTTTTAGGACACACAACCACTGACACTACTCTGCAGACGGTGAATTCCAGGGGTCCAGAAGCACTGCCTCCGGGGGCAATGCCGAGCGCAAGGGTCAAATAAGAACTGTAGAAATTCTCTCAGGCTTCTCGCCCCCGGGGGTAACCTCCAACTAGTGCTCCCATCCGGCCTCCCTCTATCCCTGAAAACCTTAAGAAGAGACTAGCCGGCCTCGGCCAGAGAGCCTCCCTTCGCAGCCTCTACCTTCCCCAAACTCCAAACACCGTCGTTCCCCCACGCCGGCCGCCAAAAACATTCCAGATGCGAACGACCCCTCAGCGCTCAAGTGCCACTTTACCTCGACCATGATGCTGCAGTGTAACTCGCCGCTCCAGGAGACAAGAAACGCTAGTCAGCAACACAGAAATCGCCGCCACAACTGTGCAGTCCCTTCCGGAATCGAGTGCCCGGGCGCCGGATGCAACGCAATCCGCGCACGCGTACTGATCGCCCGGCGGCCTTCTGGGATCGAGGGGCGGGCCTTTTCCTTCGGGGGCGTGGCCTCGGCCCTGAAGTAGGAGGCTCGTAGCACCTCTTACTCTAAGGGTCTCTTTCAGATCTCCGAGGTAGTCTTGAAATAACGTTTTCTGCCGTATGGTCAGACTTAAACAGTTTGGTTTGGGGATGTGGTTGTTTGCGCTGTGTTTCCCGAAGCTTAATCCTTTTTTTTTTTTTTTCAGCGAACCTAAGGGATCAGTGCTAGGGAGGGTCTGGTGAGAGCGAATCCCGGTCAGCCCTAAAACTCTTCAATCTTTCTGTCCTCTGGGACTCACCGCTGTGATTTATGTCGCCTGCTTCCACTACTTGGCTAAACTTGGCTGGAAGCATTCTGATGCCTTTGTAGCCTTAGCTCCTAAAGGCAATTCCACTTATACTGTCCAGTTAACACTTGTTGAAGGAATATTATAGAATAGTTTCAATGTGAGAAAGTTTGCAAAGATTTTTTTGTCTTAGCATTATATGGCAAAACCCCAAATTTATTTTACGCTGCATAGATTTTTTTTTTAATCCCTCAAAACTGCATAATTTTTGGCCATCTCCTACTTGTCTGCTAGTTAATGTGGCGTCAACAATGCCAGAGTACAGCTTTTCAAAGCTGGTGGAAGACACAACTGAAGACTTGAGCCATTTTTATTTATACACATCCTGGTGCCAAAGTATCGGTATTTTATCTTGTTTTTTACTCAGATAAAAATGCAGTTTTCTATCAATCCTGCCCCATTACTTTTCTATGTAAAAAGAAAAACTGATAGAGATGGACACTTGTAAACTTGATAGACAAACATTTCACTGACCTTGCTTGTTCCTTAACCTAATCAAATTCCACTGATCTTCTCCCCAGAGCATATAGCATATGCTTTGAGAAGGGAAAAAAAATCTTATCAAAAGTATAGCAATGTGAATTGATAATCTCATTAGAAATTCATTGATTTTTAATTAATCAAAAACATTAGGGTCATGTTTCTACTTGAAAATACAATTATCTTTGAATTTGAGTGTGAGTTTGGCCGACGAATTAATTTTCTGTAACGGTGGCCACTGGTGGTAGGCCTTGCAAAGAAATTCCGTAATTGTAAAAATATGTACTTGGGAAGCTATATCATATTATAACTTTCCCGTGGATATAATAACTATACAAAACAATTTGATTTTAAAAGGCAATAAAACTGTACAAATGTAAACAAGATTCTAATATACCTATGGCAATATAATAACTGTCTAGTTGGGCCTATTAACATGTTAATCATCCTGGAAAATTTTATAAACCTAGACTCATAAAAACATTGTAATAGTTGAGGTAAATTGCACTAGATTGTGCTTCTTTTATCTTATTTTTTTAATTTTATTGTTATGTTAGTCACCATACATTACATCATTCGTTTTTGTAGTGTTCCATGATTCATTTTTTGCGTATAACACCCAGTGCTCCACGCAGAACGTGCCCTCCTTAATACCCATCACCAGGCTAACCCATCCCCCCACCCTCCTCCCCTCTAGAACCCTCAGTTTGTTTCTCAGAGTCCATAGTCTCTCATGGTTTGTCTCCCCCTCCAATTTCTTGCCCTTCATTTTTCCCTTCCTGCTATCTTCTTCTTCTTCTTCTTCTTCTTCTTTTTTTTAACATACAATGTATTATTTGTTTCAGGGGTACAGGTCTGTGATTCATCAGTCTTACACAATTCACAGCACTCACCATAGCACATACCCTCCCCAATGTCTATCACCCAGCCACCCCCTCCCTCCCACCTCCCACCACTCCAGAAACCCTCAGTTTGTTTCCTGAGATTAAGAATTCCTCATATCAGTGAGATCATATGATACTTGTCTTTCTCTGATTGACTTATTTCGCTTAGCATAATACGCTCTAGTTCCATCCACATTGTTGCAAATGGCAAGATTTCGGGTTTTTTGTTGGCTGATTATGCTTCTTTTAAAAAAAGCTCTGTTGAATCTGTAGAATTATATTATCCACCTAAAAGTTTTAGATAGACAAATAGAGCTCAGTGACCCACCTGTGTAGCTCATGGATCTATGAATTACCTGTGTTGTATGCAAATTTTATATTTATATCAGAACCTGAGTTTTTGTTTTGTTTTTTGGTGAAAGAATCCATAGATTTCTTTGGATTCCAAAAAAGATCTAGGGCCCAGGAAAGGTTAAGAATCTCTGTCCTGTAGGATTTTAATGGACTCCTGTCTCACATTTAGGTCTTTCATCCATTTTGAGTCTGTTTTTGTGTGTGGTGTAAGGAAATGGTCCAGTTTCATTCTTCTGCATGTGGCTGTCCAATTTTCCCAACACCATTTGTTGAAGAGACATTTTTCCATTGGACATTCTTTCCTGCTTTGTCGAAGATTAGTTGATCCTAGAGTTGAGGGTCCATTTCTGGACTCTCTGTTCTGTTCCATTGATTTATGTGTCTATTTTTGTGCCAGTACCATACTGTCTTGATGATGATGCTAAGCGAAATAAGTCAATCAGAGAAGGACATGTGTCATATGATCTCACTGATATGAGGAATTCTTAATCTAAGGAAACAAACTGAGGGTTGCTGGAGTGGTGGGGGGGTGGGAGGGATGGGGTGGCTGGGTGATAGACATTGGGGAGGATATGTACTATGTTGAGCACTGTGAATTGTGTAAGACTGAAGAATCACAGACCTGTACCTCTGAAACAAATAATACATTATATGTTAACAAAAAAAAAGAAGATAGTAGGAAGGGAAAAATGAAGGGGGGGAAATCGGAGGGGGAGATGAACCATGAGAGACTATGGACTCTGAGAAACAAACTGAGGGTTCTAGAGGGGAGGGGGGTGGGGGGATGGGTTAGCCTGGTGATGGGTATTAAAGAGGGCACGTACTGAATGGGAGCACTGTTATACGCGAACGATGAATCAGGGAATACTACATCAAAAACGAATGATGTAATATATGGTGATTAACATAACATAATAAAATAAAAGTTAAAAAAAAAAAAAAAGAAAGAATCTGTCCTGGAGGACACCCAGGGCTGCCTTATTTGAGCAATAGGGGTCACTGCTGCTCTTTAATAATGATAGGAGGATTTTCCCTAAGAAGGATTTTCTCTTATCTTTATAAGGATAGGAGGAGTTCACCACCTAAATTATGGTGAATAATTTATTAATGTAAATATGAAGTCTGTGTAAAACAAATAGTACAAATTTTAAGAAAGGGCCTCTCTTTTTTTTAAAAAAAAGATTTCATTTATTTATTTGAGAGAGAAAGAATGAGAGACAGAGAGCATGAGAGGGGAGAGGGTCAGAGGGAGAAGCAGACTCCCTGCTCAGCAGGGAGCCTGATGCGGGACTCGATCCCGGGACTCCAGGATCATGACCTGAGCTGAAGACAGTCGCTTAACCAGCTGAGCCACCCAGACACTCCAGGGCCTCTCTTTATTAATCTAGTTTTTTAACTCACCAGTATAGAGATCCCTTCATTCTCTATCAGATACTTGCATCCTTTGTTTGCCCTTAAGTAAGTGGGAGGAGGTCACATGAGTATAGATTTCAGTGTCCTTTTCATCTTTTCATCAGATTTTTCATTGAAAATGTTTTCTGGTTTTTTATACTCATAAAAAGATGGATATTATTTCTTCTTGTTACTCTCAGTTTAGAGGGTTAAATATATATAATCTCTGTAGACACTACTCTCTTTACATACAATATTCTTTAGACTTGTTTGACTCAATAAGTACTTTTCCCCATGAATTTCAGATTTTAGTTATCCACTGATTCAAAAGGTAGGAATGGTGGACATTATCATTTCTTTTTTAATTTCTAAGGTCAGAAACAGTTAAAAAGAATACTTGGACATTTCTTCCAGGAGTTTGGTCTTCGTTTATTACAATGCTAAGAATGGGCCCAAATGCTGAGGTAGTGTTAGCAAGTGGTTTCTAGAACAGAGTTAAGAAGAAAGCTTCTGGGACCACAGGAAACAGTGAGGGAGCTATTCTTATGAATAATGCCTGGAAAGGCCTAGTCCATAATAAAGCTTCACTGTCAGTTATAAATATCTTAAGCGAGGGGTGTGTATGTGTGACAGAGAAGAGAAGTGTTGCTTATCACAGTTTTTGCTCCTACTTTGTGAAGTCCCATCCCATGTCACAAAAACAAGTGCCAAATTGAACCTGATCATGACTCATATTTTATCTTTTCTTGTGTTTCTATTTTGCAAAAATGTGTCAGTGTTTTTGCTGACACAGAAAAAAAATAGCAATGTGACATTTTCAGATTTCTCAGCTGAGTTCATATACTACCATGCTTGATGGTAATATTTGTTTAATTATCTTTGTTCCCCAATAGACATATGGGGTGAGTATGGTGTGATATTCATTATCACATACCCAGTATTTGGATAACTTGCCACTGGTAGACTTTCAATATTTGTTGAATGATTGGATAAGTAAGGTGTTAAGATTTAGACACTTAAATGTGGGGATGGAAGGCTCTGAGACCTTAATTTTGATGTGGGGTTGCAGGTATCAAATCTGTAATGAAAGATATTGTGTGTCATTGTATGTGTATACTATGTGCTGAAAGATGAACTGTTTCAACAACAATTAATTTAATCTTAACCCTTTTCTGTATGAAAGGCAGAGAATTGCTTGTATGAGGACAGTCTGTCTTTCTGATCATTGTAAATTTTATGAAAGTGAATTATTCTCCACTATAGGTAAGTTAGTGCCACATTTTGTCTAGTTTATGTAGTTCTGACATTAAACTAAAAGATACTAATTTATTTGCAAAAATATATTCTTTTTCAAAAATGGGTTTAGTTGGCAGAAAAAAATTCTTGATATCAATAATTAAGAAGATTAGGCATTTTGAGTGAACATTTTCCTACTATAATTTAGGCATTTTTAAGCTTTCTTTTAAAAATGAACTATCAAAAACTAGCATGTTTATGGATAAACCTTAAAAACATTCTCTTAGTCACAAACCAAGAATTCCTGCTATCACTATTATTATCCACACCTATATTTTTCCTGAAAATATTAGTTATGAAGTTAGACAAAAAGAAATACACGTGCAACATGGGAAATAATGAAGTAAAGCTATCTGTATTCGCAAACGGCATGACTGTATACCTAAACAAACAAACAAACAAACAAGAAATCAACTGGAAAAACTACTAGAAACAACTAGAGAATTCACTAAAAGAGCGGAGTACAAAGTAATATTCAAAAAATCAATAGCTTTCATATATACAGTTAAAATATAATGGAGGAAATCATCTTATTTATAATAGCAATAAATGAAAAATGTGGGGCACACCCCCCAAAAAAGATTTGACTCAAGGAAAGTGGACAGTTATTCTTGGATTGGAAAAGTTAAAATTATAAATGTCTGCTATGCCATTAATCTAATCCTGAGCATATCTTATGGAAAATACTTTTAATTCAAGAAATAGTTATTAAGTAGTGAAAGATTTTTTTAAATGAACATTACTAAAAAACTCCAAAATAAAATTAAAGTTTTTATTTTCTACAGATTTTACTGCTGGTACTCTACACCTTAAGTATAAAAACTTTAGTGATTTATTGCATTGTTTGAAAACACAGCTTTTCCTTCTAATGTGAAATGTATGCTTAAAACATAGTCTGATTCCTAACAATTTGATTTTAATTTTCCCTTGGGATTAGTTCAGCAAACTCCAGAAGCCATCTCAGCTAAACTTACCAAAAGATAACAGGGGAATGGGTACTATTAGAAGGACATTAGGTGTCTCACAAATTTGACAGAATAATCAAATGATCAAGTTTAGAGGTTTTGATTACTTCTGCTGCCAAAGTTGGTAGGCTCTCTCTCTGCTATGAATGTGACGTCAGGTCAGTCAACCCAATTCTTTGCTTATTTCCTTTGAAAACATTAAATTGGGGGAGAGAAGCTGATAGGGCTACCTGAGGGAAGGACTCTACCACCAGCTCAAGCATCTGTGGCTAGAGGGTCAGGGTATCACTCTACTAACAGGACCACTGGAGCCTGGTGTTTCAAGGCTCATTCCAGGAGAAGGGAGCAGCACTCTAACAGGTGTCCGTTATAGTCGTGTGGTTTTGAGTATCAATGTGACAGGAGCAGAAGAGCATCTTTGTCTTTTCTCTGGCTCTTCTGATTGGCATGGGGTGAAGAAAATGTGCTGGTGTTTCCCCATTGCCATGCTTTATACCAGCTTCCTTCAGAAAAGCAAACTGATACTTTTCAAGTCAATAGAGGGAGACTCTGCAAGAGACAGTGCTAGCCCCTACTCTTCTTCCCTGCAATATGCTTTCCCATTGCAAATGGCTAACCAATTACAACTGTCATTGCAATACTGGTCTCAGGCTTGCCCAGCAAAGCTCTGGTCCAAGTTAGCCTCCAACTCTTGCATATTAATTTTCTTGGATAGTGGTTCTCAAACTGTAGCTCAGGATAAGACAAGAAAAATACA
The DNA here is from genome assembly GCF_003265705.2 of Callorhinus ursinus. Taxonomy (NCBI): domain Eukaryota; kingdom Metazoa; phylum Chordata; class Mammalia; order Carnivora; family Otariidae; genus Callorhinus; species Callorhinus ursinus. The sequence continues at coordinate 129,980,138 of NW_027397066.1, forward strand.
CAGAGATTAACAATGATTTAGTATAGTTTCTCAAATGCTATGGCTATTTAGACAAAGAGAATCACTATTTTATTCATTTAATCATTCACTCATTCATACATTCATAAACTTGTTCCATAGATATTTACAAAATACCTACCATGTGCCAAGTGTTTAACGTAAACCATACAGTCATTCAAACAAGTTTCAAGCCCAAAAGCCTTTTCCTTTCAAGTCCCTTTTCTCTCTGACAGAGGTTGGGTCCCTTAGTTACTATTCCCAAAGCCTCATCTTTCCCTGACTTAAGCTCAATATATGTTATTACAAGTAGTTCCTATTTTCTGTCTTCCACTGTAGACATAAAGCTTCATGATTAGAGGGCACTTGTCTATCTTGTTCACCAAAATACCCCTGGGCCCTGGCATACTACTTCCCACAGAGTAAGTGCTCTATAAATATTTGATGAACACAAATTGCCTTGTGTTCTATAGACTGGGCCTGACATGAATTGTAAAGGTTTCAACAAGTGCATTGACAATCAGTGCCCACACATCTGCTCCTTATGCCAGAGAGCTGCCGGGCAGGACAGATTATCTGTAATCTCTGTCACTGATTTACTGGCCTTGACTTATGTAACCGTATCAGCTAATATGAAGAACACTGCACCATTGACCTGAAAATATAACCGAACAAATAGTACTCCCTTGCTCCTCCACAAATAGCATCGTTTTTAAAAATTTAAGTATCTTTATAAGCAGAATATTGGCAAATATATTTTTTCTCTTTGAAAATATGGTAATTTACTTTGTAAGATTAGGCACTTTAGTGTGGCTGTGTATAACTCAGTAGGAAAAAATATCTCACAAGAACTGGAATTTAAAAAACTCATAGTCATTATCACTGCATTGGTCATGCCTTTGACACCAACAAGAATAGCCACACCCACACTCATAGATCAGAGTACAAATAAAGGCTAAGAGTGAGTGAGCTGGTCTGAGACAGGATAGCCCCAAGACATGGGCTGGGCAAAATAACAACAACAACAAACAAACAAACCAAAAAGCTCCTGGTAAATTCTTTATAATGCTTATATTTTGTTGGGTAATAGGGCATAATGGGCAGAGAGCATGGACTATAGGCTCAGACAATATTGGGTCAAGTCCTGGTTCCCGTATTTACTACCTGAATGCCTTGGGTAGTTTGCTTAACTTCTTGGAGCATCAGTTTAATCACCAAAGAACTTAGTGTTTTCAAGAATGAAGTATGACAAATGATTATCAGGACTTGGTTTCTGAGGCATGTGTCAGGGAAAGCTAATCACTCATTCATTCTCCATTTTTTTATTGAATGCCTGCCATGTCAATCTTGCGCACAAATGTGTCCCCAGCCCCTAGCATACTACCGGTCACATAGGAGGCTTTCAAGAACTATTTGTGAAATGAACATTAAGTCTCTGCTCCTATGGATCATACATTCTGGTAGTTTCCGTCCTCCACCTTCCTGTTGATGATGGCAAGAATGCCAGTCAGAGTAGGAAGAAGGTGGGAATTTAAAGGAATTTTCATTTTAATGTACAAGATTCTATTAAATGCCAGAAGAAACTTGGAAATCCCTAAACTTCTGAAAGTTAAATTATGGTTCTATTGCTAGTTTCAGTGCTTGAAAATGAAGTACTGGTCTAATAATGTTACCTTAAAAGAAAAAAAAATTGTTTTAGTCTTCTTATCAGATAGTCTTTTCAAATCAGCAGGAATCTGAAATCATTAACATAAGACCCTGTCCAGATTATTAAAATGAGCTTTTTCTCAGTTACATTTTGAAGAGAAATGTTCTTGCGTCTTTTTTAAATTAATACACACATGTATTTGCTTTTATGGTCAGATGTGTATCCTTCTAAGAAAAATTAAAACTAAGCTAATCTTAAAATACAATATTTACTCAATACTGATTAATAGGACACAAATTTGGAAAAATCCAGAGAGGTATTTTACTTAATTTAAACGCAATACTTTGCTTCTGTAAATTTGAGCTAAAAGAATTTGGGGGTGCAATCTCTGCTGCTCAGAGAAGAGTAATTTAGTGGGTCTCATACCATTATCAAGAATCTGCTTCCAAGCATGATTTATAAATGAAGGGGTTAAGAGGTACAAATTTGCATTATAAACTGAGTCACGGGGCATGAAAAGTACAGTGTAGGGAATAGAGTCGATAATATCGTAATAACTGTGTATGGTGACAGGTGGTTACTGCAGTGAGCATTTCCTAACATATATAATTGTAGAATCACTATGTTGTACACTTGAAACTAATATAATACTGTATGTCAACTCTACTTCAGTTAAAAGCATACTCTCCTGATTTAAACCTGGATAACATGCTTTCAAAAAATTATTTTTTAAATGTTGCGAGAATGTTTTACTTTCCCTACTCAACACACACATACGCACACACAAAAAATGCTATAAAGCAATACACTTTCTGGGATTTATTAGTGTTGTTGACTTTGAGTTCCCCATTGATTCTTGTAGGAGTTGCTAATCCAGATTGCAACAAATAAATAAAAAAATGAGAGAGGGATTTGGTGGCTTACAGGAAATAATGATAGGAAATGGACCACATTTAGTGTCTGAGCCTCTATTTGAAATAGATGTATGAAGGCTTCACTAATGGTAAAATAACATTGTCTTTATAAACAATATAATATACTGTAAAATATATATATATAATGTAATATAAAAATAAATGTTAATTATGTGTCCCAATCACAATAATAATGATTTTGATTTAGGAATCTGTGCTCTTTTAATTATTTCAACAGTTGTTTGGAATTTTCTGAACACTTTAACTTATATTACTAAAGGACAAACTGTGGAAAGAAGTGAGAGCAAAAAGAGAAGTTGACATTTTTCCTTTTGATGTTTGTCTATCAGAGTATAAGGCATGAGTTATTAATTTTCCTATTCTGATCAATGTCTAAAAGAAAGTTTAAACACATTGTGATATAATATTATTCTTAATGTATTGGCCTCTTAAAACTTAATTACATGATTGCCTCAAAGCATAAACGTTTGTGCTATACTTTTTGTGAATTCACAGTTTTAGTGGATTCCTTGTGAGTAGGTCCAAATTTTTGTGCTTAGATGAAAAATGTTTATTTCTTCACACATTCTTTGTGAGCCTGTGCAGCATCTACACTAATTTACTGGAAAGGTAATACACACTTCTTTGAGGAATGTCCTAATTTTTCCTCGTAATGTCCACTTAAGAACTGTGGTGTTTCTAAATTCAGCCAACAGAGAATAGTTGTATGACAAGTAAATAAGTCTTGCTGGGAAGATGTTGCTTAAGTGATAAAATGGTTCAGCCAACAAGTGAACCAAAGCGTTAAATATTAACTAAGGAAGGTAACCATTTCTAAAGTGCTATGTAACAAAGGACTCAGCTATATATAGGATTGAAGATCTCTCAGTGAAGTCCACAAGCAAAGGACGGTTTCTTGGAACTTCCAAAAATTTAAAACCATGAAGAATCTATTATTGCTATTATTGTGTGTTTTTATTGTTAAGTCACAAGCTCAATATTATGACTATTTGGTGACTATTTTAAACTTATTATATTATTACTAATATTATTAATATAAAATATAAGTGTAATCATATGAATATCTTAATGAAATTAACCTCGATTTTAGTTATGAAATGCAATTGTTGATCTCAGGGACCCATTTTATTTAAAGAATGTTACATAGTATTTCTTACATAAAAACAAAATAATAATTTCTTGTTTTCTGGTTTCTTACCTTTATTTTCCCAGGATGAAAGAGACAGAGCTGCGGTAAGATTGTTTTTCTCACTTGTTATCCTGAGTACTGTGATTTTCATTTAATTCTAGCAATATGTTATTACAATTATGAGGACAAATCTGAGAATTTTGTGGACTCTAAAATAATGAAAAAGCAGTATTCTAAGAGAAAAAAAGCTGTGATAGATTACTCTTTGGTGAAGGAGAGTAATATATATCTCTTGAAATTACTGGTGACTTATGAATGGAAATTGTAAACTAATCTAAAAGCAGAATAGACCAAGTACAGTGATATAAAATGAAGTAATTGGGTTTTTTCAAGTGAGAAAATCTAAATCGTAAGTAGTGTTTATTGTTATTAATAGTTATGAAACACATAGCTCAGTATAATTTATTCATTTGTGGAACAGTTTTTCATCAACTACTATCTTTGCTGATTTATTTCTCTTGGTTTGAAGATAACAAAAATATAGAAATGTATTTAGGGAGATAAATACTTAAAGGATTTTAATTTTATTCTCAAATGAATCATGATCAAATTTCTTGTATATAACATAGTCTGTCACACTAGAAATAAAGAGTATACAATAATACTTGAAGGAAGTGATTTGTTCAGATCATTTGTTGAATTTGAAGGAAAGCTAAGTTGTTTTAATTATCAAACCATACAGATAAAAAGATAGTTGGTTAATTGCATTAGGTAAGAAGAATGTAAAGAATGTGTAAGAGTAAACTTTTACAAATACTTGGCTAAGCACTTTTACATTTCTACTCACCAGCTAATCCTTACAGAGATAGTTTACTAGTTTAGGCTCCCAAATGGATTTTCTAGTTTTTGTTTTTTCACTAAGTGATCTTCATGAACCTAAATATCCACAGAATTTCTTTAAATATTTTTAATTCCCCTTTCTCTGGTAAAGCTAGACCATCAATGCTAACTAATGGCACTATGAAATAGAAAGAAAATATTTTTCTTCTACTGTAATTTGATTTGCAATAAAAGATGAGGCACATTTCATAAAATTCCTGGTAGAACAGACCAGGACCACATGAAATATGTATATTTTCCCCAACTCCTAACACGTTATTATTTTTATTACAATTACACATATCCCAATACTATAGTGACGAAGCAGGGAGATCTGGAGCCAAATTGCCTGGGTTGGAAGCTTTGCACTCTCTCACTAAATGTTAAATATTATTATAACTTAATGAATAAATGACAGTAAAATTCAAAATAGAGTCATTGCCTGACTTCTAGGCTCATGGAATAGCTGGAGGGTTTAGCTTCTGCTTCACATCTAGTCATTTGTTAATTTGTAATTAGTGTAATTTAAAAAAAAGTGGGGGCGCCTGGGTGGCTCAGTTGGTTAAACGACTGCCTTAGGCTCAGGTCATGATCCTGGAGTCCCGGGATCGAGTCCCGCATCGGGCTCCCTGCTCAGCGGGGAGTCTGCTTCTCCCTCTGACCTTCCTCTCTCTCGTGCTTTCTACCATTCTCTCTCTCTCTCAATAAATAAATAAAAAAATAAATAAAGTGTAATTGCTAACAAAGACTGAAGGACAATCTAGTTAATCCCAGCCAACACTTTTATGTTGCATTGCATATTTTCCACTTCATTATCTTTCAATGTAATATATTTTAAGTTAGCAAATAATTTTAACCGCATACCTTGAGAATTATTTTAGATATGAGAAAATTATGGTGTTTGATAAAGAAATCATGTAGGAAATTTCAAGAGAATGGTTTAAGCAATAATTTCGTGGATATAAAATAAGAATAAGATTGGAATTAGTGGAGAAGCCTTTTGAACTGTAGTACCTATTATGTGTTATTGCAATAGAAATAGTGAGTACTTACTAGGTGCCCGGGCTCTTTGGAGGGTGTCACATGTGAAGTCGTTTAATCTTTACAATCATCTTATACAGCAGATACTGTTATTATCCCTCTTTTACAGATAAGGAAACTGGAGCACAGATACCATAACTTGCCCAAGATTTTGTAGCTAGTAAGTGGTAGGGTCAAGATTTGAATCCAAGCAGTCTGGCTCCAGAGTACCTTATTCCTCTCCAAACACGCTAGAGTCAAAGATTGTCTTATTACAAATAAATCCCAAGTAAATTTCACTTTGAATAAATCTGTATTGCCTCTTAAATATTGTTATATAGGAGTTAGGCAAATTAATCAATTCATAAAAACTGAAAGTGGGAAAATAATGAACAATGATTACAGGCATTTAGTAATCTGGATGGCCTGAGAATATTTATTCCTCCTGACAGCATAGATGCCTTACTATTTTATGTATTCCATTGTATAGGTATCAGGAATCTAAGGTCCTTACTATTCACAATCTGATGTAGCTTTATTTTAAGGCTTCTTTTTAACAAAACTCCCTCTGGGGCAATAGCTTTTCATGCAGTTTTTCTTTCTATTGTTACTGAGGAGACCTAAGCAGCCTATTGATTTAAGAACAATGACTAGCCAGCTGATGGACCTTAAGCAAACCATTAATTGTGTGATAGCCTAAATTATAAATAGAGTGTATTGGAGGGGCACCTGGGTGGCTCAGTCATTAAGCGTCTGCCTTTGGTTCAGGTCATGATTCCAGGGTCCTTGGATCGAGCCCCGCATCGGGCTCCCTACTTGGCGGGAAGCCCGCTTCTCCCTCTCCCACTCCCCCTGCTTGTGTTCCCTCTTTCACTGTCTCTCTCTCTCTGTGAAATAAATAAATAAAAATCTTTAAAAAAATTGAGTGTATTGGAATAGTTACGTGTCAAATCTTTGATAACACTTTTACATTTTATTTCTGCCTGGTTCCCTGAAGCCCACTGTGAATGCCCGTGGTCACCGGCCCCTTGACAAGAAGAGGGAAGAGGCTCCCAGCCTAAGACCTGCCCCACCTCCCATCAGTGGAGGTGGCTATCGGCCTCGTCCACCAAAAACAGCGGCTGGCCAAAAGAAAATAGAAAGAAAAGCTCCTGATGCTGGGGGCTGTCTTCATGCTGACCCAGACCTGGTGGGTGCACTGATGTTTCTTGTCGTGATGGGTCTCCCATGCAGAGAATGCTTATCTTCATCATGGCTTCCTAATGTTGTCTTGACCCACATCATCATCATTATTTTGTTTCTTTATTTTGGACATAACTACAAAACTTACTGGGCCTTGGGTTAAGCGTTCCTTTCTAGTCTTCTTTAGTCTGAGCCCAAAATTGTAAAAATTATTCTTAATTTTGTATTTTGCCCACCTCATTTGTTCAGGTGGTAAAATTTTCATAGTCCAATTTTATTTATTCTATGCTAAGGACTAATTTTAATCTTCATAGGAATATGTTGAGGTCTCTAGAATTTCTGGACCTATATACAGAAAATCAAATTACAAGTTGTTATATTGGCTAATGATATCATTGAATTTTCACCGTGTACTATTTTCACAAATACCCATAATCTGAATCCTTTATCTAATGCGTGCTATTTTCTTTGTTTGCAGGGAGTGTTGTGTCCTACAGGATGTCAGTTGCAAGATACTTTGGTAAAACAGGAAAGGCCAGTCAGAAAAAGTATAGAAGAGTTAAATAACAATGTGGAGTCCGTGTCCCAGTCCTCTGCTAGCACCTTTCAGTATATAACTCTGCTAAAAGAGATGTGGAAAAACAGGCAGAAACAAATAATAGGTAGATATCCTGTGTTTTATGTTTGATACTGCTACAAAATTGGAACTTCTTGAAATGCATGGGAATGCATGATTCTGAGATCAACACTTCTAGATTAGCCTAAATAACATCCTATTGCTTTCAGTATGAGCCTGATTACCCTAAGGTTCTCACATAGCCACCTTTACCTGCAGCTTGCCATATAAGTACCATTCAGCACTTCTTCTCAGCTAGAATCAATTTCTATGAAAAATTCACCATGAGTCCTTATTTTCATTCTATAAGAAATTTGTGAATCAGGAGACAATATTCAGAGTCAAATTTAGCATTTATAGATTTAATACTTCAGGTTTTGAATATAAGAGGGTAATCTATGATGTACTCAATGGTATTGCAGATAGCGCTACCAAATCTTTGAATCTTGAGATCTGAATGTTGAGTGCTATTGGGTGGGTGGTTAGGAATCAGCTAGTGAGTAAGCCTGGCATAGGCATCTCAGTGAGTAGCTTATCAAAATTTGGACATTTTTCAAAGGTATCATGACATTCTTCTTGTAAATTTCAAGGCTCTACTGTACTTATGTGAGATGAATAAGTAAATCAAGTGTATCCAATCCATATGATGTTGAACTTCTGAGATGGAAGGCCTAAACACTGCTTTCTCCTCTTTTCCTCACCAGAGAAATAAAGAACGTTTTGTATTTATTATTAGGCATAATTTTTAGCTTACACCTAAGGTAAGTTACTAGTATAGTAGCTAGACTTTATGTTAATTTGTATATGTCACAGGTGAAATAATTTTCTCTAGTACAACTACATGTCATGATTCATGATTGCCTGACAGTAACTCTGTGTCTATTAACTTATTCTCAGAAAATCAAAATCACAACTGTATGGTTGAATACCTGTAGGTTTTTTATTGGGAGAAAATGCTTACCATTCCTTCATAATTTCATTTTTCCAGATAATGAAAATGCAGTAGACGAGTACTCCTCAGAGCTGGAAAAGCACCAATTATATATAGAGGAGACTGTGAACAACAATGTCCCAACAAACCTTCGTGTACTCCGTTCAATCCTGGAAAACCTGAGAAGCAAAATACAAAAATTAGAATCTGATGTCTCAGCTCAGATGGAATACTGCCGCACCCCATGCACAGTCAGTTGCAATATTCCTGTGGTGTCTGGCAAAGGTAACTAGTTAATAAACGTATTTCTAGAGGGTTCCAGAACAAATACTCTCTAAAAATAAGAGAACTTCAAAAAGCTTAGTGGCTCTTCCCCAACCAATCCTAATGACATAAGAGCACATCATGAAGATATCCCTAAGCATGCTGTGTTCTGACTTAGCCTAATGTATTCGCCAGTGTTTGATGAATAGGATGTAGTGTAACAATGGTGGTCTCTCCACCTGGCTAATGCGTGTGTTTGCTTGGGTAGGTGGCAGAAGCATGGGTGGGCGTAGGAGTTTCTCCATCCCATGTGTTCTGGCAGGTTATGTATATCCTAGGACATAAAAGGTGGAGAAGGGCTTGTTTCATCCCCTTGGGAAATAGAACTCAAAACTGAGTTTGATTTTTAGTAAAAGGATGATTTGGTTTCTATAATTTATTCTCAAATGTCTTAAATAAAACATTCATCAATAATCTGTGTCATCAGTTATCTTATAAAATTGATGACTAAAGATCAAGGAGTTATGTTGTTGTTCCTTGAACATATGTTATCTTATGTTTGCAGAATGTGAGGAAATTATCAGGAATGGAGGTGAAACATCTGAAATGTATCTCATTCAGCCTCACAGTTCTCTCACACCATACAGAGTATACTGTGATATGACCACAGAGAGTGGAGGTAAGTATTCCATAGTTGTTCACCTATTATGCTGTAATTGTTTTGAAACCATACAATGCTAAGAAATAAGACCTAGCTTTAATACACCTAACAATGAGCCATTTGACTTGGATTTTATTTTTTTATATTTTAAAGGTTATAAAATACCTGTGATTCACAATTCACAATTTGGGGGTAAGATAAAGCACTTGAGATCTCCAAAGATTTTAAGTTTTCCTTTCATATTCATTTCCTTATTGTATCCATTTTGAAGCACTTAACATAGGTGGGCATAAAATAAATTAAATAGGTGAGGAATTCAGACATTCTCCCCAAAGTGAGATTATTTGTTATTGGTGAATATGTGCCATTTTTGTTTCTTTCAACCAAAGGATGGACAGTAATTCAGAACCGTCAAGATGGTAGTGTTGACTTTGGCAGGAAATGGGATCCGTATAAACAAGGATTTGGAAATATTGCAACCAATGCCGATGGGAAAAAATACTGTGGTCTACCAGGTAAAAACGGGAAATCAAAATAAATTATCCCATTGGAAAATTTTTTTATTTCCATTTAAAAACTATAGTGCTGAGAGTCTGTTTTTAGGAGGTTAAGAAGAGTTTACAAAAAGATTGTGAAAACTAAAGATAAGGGAAGGAAGGCAGTTTTTAATTTCCAGAGGTGTTGTTTTTGGAGAGACTTAATTTTATTTTTCCTTTAGGTGAGTATTGGCTTGGAAATGATAAAATTAGCCAGCTTACCAACATGGGACCCACGGAACTTTTGATTGAAATGGAGGACTGGAAAGGTGACAAGGTGAAGGCCCTCTATGGAGGATTCACTGTGCAGAATGAGGCCAACAAATACCAACTCTCTGTGAGCAAATATAAGGGAACAGCTGGCAATGCCCTCATAGAGGGAGCTTCTCAACTGGCTGGAGAGAATCAAACTATGACCATTCACAACGGCATGTACTTCAGCACGTATGACAGGGACAACGATGGCTGGTATGTATGATGTCTTTCACCCCTGCTTTATTTTTATTTTTATTTTTTTTTAAAGAAAGGTTCTTTTTTTTTTTTTTTAAAGATTTTATTTATTTATTTGAGAGGGAGAGAGAGAGAATGAGAGATAGAGAGCATGAGAGGGAAGAAGGTCAGAGGGAGAAGCAGACTCCCCGCTGAGCAGGGAGCCTGACGTGGGACTGGATCCCGGGACTCCAGGATCATGACCTGAGCCGAAGGCAGTCGCTTAACCAACTGAGCCACCCAGGCGCCCCACCCCTGCTTTAAAAGCCACTACGAATGTTGTGATTGGGATCCTCAATGGCAGCTCATGTTATTGATAACTGTCATTTCTTGGGTGCTTCCTCGGCCCTAGCCACAATACTAAGCTCTTCATGTGTCACTTTCTAAACCATTTCTGCTATAAGCTTGTCATTATTATCCTCACTTGATGGATGAAGTTCAGAGAGACAAAGTAACTTACCCAAGGTCATACAATGATAAAAGATGGAACTGGAACGAGAGCACAGTTACCTTCTGTGTAGTGAGCATTTAGATAAGTTTCTCTGTCGGTATATTCTAAGGTATAGTATATTAGAACCTTCATTTTGTTTTCCAGGGTTCTCTAATACTAAAGGAGCTGAAAGCTGACTTGTCAGTTTAAAGAAACAAATGCAGATGACCTTGTCACCAGGCCCAGTTCTCTCTCTTTCTTGCTATAGGGCAGAGGAGGCCTTTTGTGTTTTAGTTTGATTTTACTTATAAAACCTGAGTGAAAGAGTACTGTGCATGGCACTCTTCTGTGGGTATTTTGCGAAGAATTAACTCAACAGCACTGCAGTTCTAATAACCCCAAACATTTCCTTTCAGGATAACTACAGATTCCAGAAAACAGTGTTCTAAAGAAGATGGCGGTGGATGGTGGTATAATAGATGCCATGCAGCCAATCCAAATGGCAGGTACTATTGGGGCGGACATTACAGCTGGGACATGGCAAAACATGGCACAGATGATGGAGTGGTATGGATGAACTGGAAGGGGTCCTGGTATTCAATGAAGAAGATGTCTATGAAGATCAGACCCTTCTTCCCACGGCAATAACCCCCAAAACATAAATTTTTATTCTTCTATATGTAACACATTTTTGTATATTATGTCATTGGAATATTCTTTCACACACTGTATCCCTCTGAAGCTATCAAAAGGTTGTGAGTGTGACTTTTTGGGAAAAGTATTTAGGCGAAATGACATTAAAATGGCACATGAGTTTCTTTTGTATTCTTCATTTGTATTATCTCACTGAGAACTAACTGAAACAATAATTATGGACAGTGTTCATAATTTCAATTTCAGTTGATTGTAGAAAGTTTCAAATTAGGAAGAGGAATTTTCTGTCCTTGTTCAAAAGTCCACTTTAAAGACTATTTATTTATGTAAGATCTGTCACACACAAAAAAACTTTCAAAAAGATTTATTAATTAAACCAGTCTCTGTTACAATAAATTAATGTATTCTTATTTTGTAATCCACATGACCAATGAGTTAGGCTTTGAACTTGTGAGAAAAGAGGAATAATCACAACTTTAAGTAGCTAATAAACTAACACTGAACATATGAAGATTCAAAATCTCACTCTGCATCATGGGAAAACCACTAATCTGCCATTTAGCTAGACTTTGGGATCAGAAATCTCAATAGGACAATGAGGGTTCAGTCTTCATCATTTGTTTTTTGGGAGGAATAGTGCGGTAGGAAGCAGCAGTTGCCTATTGCCCTGGAAGTTAGGCCTATTGACCTAAACTGGATCTTTGTCTTTCACATAACACCAGAACTAAAGTAAAGTGGGTTTTCTGTGTTTTCAATTTCTCCCCAAGTTATGAGTATATCAACTCAATATTTCCTTTATCTTCTGTTCTCCCATCGTTTCACTCCAACTGCCCTGGGCAACCCTATGCCCCCCAGACTCTCCTTCCCTAATGTAACATCATTGCCACTCATTTTTATAGAAACTTATAGTCTGGAAGCTCACCCTCTTACCCCTACGTCTAAGCAGAAGTTATTAATTTCTATCATAGAAATGCTGTCACTCTCTTAATTCCTCATCAAATCCAACTTCAACTTTTACCTGGTTTCCCTGCCATAAGTCCTGTCTCACCCCTACCTATATACTCTGTTACTCTGCCATCACATATATGGTCCTAAAAATAGGACATTCTGACCAAGTTACCTTCCTGCTTAATGTCAGCTTTTGTTGCCTAAATACTAAAATCCGATTCCCTTAACTGGGAGTGAAAATGATTTGCTCTTTGGTCCCACCACCGTCTCCTGCCCCCTTCACTACACATCTACATTCTTGTCACAGTGAATTTTCCACCATCTCGGAGAAGGTTAAGTCCTTTTATATGATGCTTCCATTGTTAATAGCATCTTTCCCCCAACACTATCTGACAAATTACTGTTCATTTTTAAGCCTCAGTTTAACTGCAATTTCTCTGTTTTACATTCCTTTCTCCTTTACTAATCATGAGCTCTAACTCATCTTTGATTCCAGAATTAGCCTGTCAGAAAATGTGATTTTCATAAGTTCATAAATACTGGATGACTAAATTCAGTGATTATCAAGATCTTGGATAGCCCCCCCACCTTTTTGTATAGAACCCATTTTCCAGTAAAGTCACACACAGAAACTTAATACACAAAAGAGTTGAAAGTAGAACTTTTGCAGCAAGACTGAATATAGCAGAGGTGCCTAGGTGGCTCAGATGGTTAAGCATCTACCTTTGGCCCAGGTCATGATCTCAGGGTCCTGGGATGGAGCCCTACATCAGGCTCTCCGCTCAGTGGTGAATCTGCTTCTCCCTCTCCCTCTGTGATCTCTCTTGCTTTTGCTCTCTCTCAAATTAAAATAAAATAAAATAAAATAAAATAAAATAAAATAAAATAAAATAAAATCTTTAAAAAAGAAAAAAAAAGACTGAGTATAGCAAAAGCCCATGAAATCAAGGATGGGAAAAGGGCAGGAGCCCAATCCAAGGGCAATATCCCGCAGACCTTTGCTCAACCCCTTAAGGACTCACAGAAGATCTAATGAGCTTAAAATAAAGCCACAGATAACAACAACAACAAAAAACATTAGTCAATCTGATGGTCAATTCTTAGTTAATGTACAAATTGCAGAAACACAGAGACCATTCCTGGATGGTGTGTAATATCTAAGTCTATCTAGAAAGAAGTAAGTTTTCTTAAGTTATCATTTGGTAAGAAATCTTACATATCTGATTTGGCCCATTCAAGTATTACAATTTTGAATATAATATAAAGGTAGTGTCCTCAAATTAGAATACCTAAAACAGTTTCAAAAAAGATTAACTCATGACTTTTATGAAGATAATAAAAAGATTATTTGGAAACTATTAATCCCACACTGTGGCATGAGAATCATATTTTATCATACGACTAAGACAAAGTATGTAAAAAAAAAAAACTAGAAAGGCTATATGTACTTGGGATGTAAACTTCCAGTTCCTCTGCATCTAGGAACCAAGGAAACCAGCTAACCAATGTGACTAAGGAATTATCTTTTAAACTGAACACAGATTTTTCCACGTGGGCCAAAAATGTAGGGTTTGTGACATACCGCCCAACTGCAGTCGCTTAGCTGACATTGTTGTTTAACCATTGCACACCAGACATCACGCATGATGACTGTCTAAACCTGCAGAGCTTATTTACAATACGGATATCCTGGTATCAACCCAGATTTATTACATCAGAGGCTCTACATAGGAAAAGCCTCAGCATCTGCATTTATAAATATATGTCCCCAAGAGACTCTGATCCGATTTGAGGTTAGTGAAGTTCCCTGGATGGGTCTTGTTCTGATTCACCAGCTACTAGAGGCTAGATTTTAGAATGACTGATACAAGCTACATTTACACTTGCCTGACACTCCCATCGTTCTCCTTGAGCCTTTCTTTCACTCAAATGGTGACCATGAGGCAACCTTTAGGGCAAGCTGTCATCTTTGAAATGACTGTGATTTCATAGATGACCACCTCCTATGTTTAACACTTAACTTGGGTTTAAACAACACGGCCTCAAAAACTGGAAACATTATTTCTACTCTGTTGTCTCTCAGCTCATGTGATTCTCAAGGTTGTACTTTTAGTGTTTTTCAGTGTAAAAACAACTTAAAAATGTTACCTATCATTTGTGCATTGAGCTGAAATTGATTTCTGAATTCCATCCCTCCCCTTACTGGGGCATGTGGCTTGATGCTCCCTGCTTGAGCTTCCATTGTTGCTCAACTCAACTCTAAGGTACAATGTGTTGGTGCATAATTACAGCTAAACTAGCAAATGGAATAATTCCATTTATTTTAACAACATTAATTGTGCTTTTAAGTAATTAAACTAGTACACATTATTTGCAGACATTTTGGGAAATATAGGAAAGTAGAACTGCTTATAATTTCAACACTAACAGGAGAGCAGCTACTATCCTCTTTTATGTTTTTCTTGTGATTCTATACATGTGTTAGCACTTGAATTTTTCACATTGTGTCATGCAAATATTTCCATGTTACTTAATATTCTTCTTTAATGTTATTTTCTATAATATTCTTTTTAATGACCATATAATTTTCCATCACATGAATGTACTCTAATTTTTAGCAAGTCCCTGTCACTTAAAATTTAGACTTTCTGAGCTTTTTCTAATAAAGATAATACTGAAGTTAGCATCCTTCTACATAACCTTTTATATATATATATAATCTGTATTATATATAATATATAGTGTTACCTACTTTTTCTACAATAAATTTTTAGAAGCCGAGTTTCTGGAGGAAAGAAAGGGGTTGGTGTTCTGAAGGTTTTTAAAATATATATATTGCCAAGTAACTCTCCAGAAAAATGGTATCAATTTACGTTGGCAGACAGAATTACAGGTGTTTATTTTTATTTTTCTTCTCCCTCACTAATGCTGAATGTTGTAATTAAAATTTTGACAGTTGCTTTAATTTTCATATCTTAATTACTAGTGCAAATAAGAGATTTTTAAAATGTTTAATGACCATTGGTCTATCTTCTTTTGAGAGCTACTTTTCATGTCCTTTCCCTACTGCTACTTTTCTATTAGCATAAATTATCTTTTATATGAATTCTTAACCATTCTTTACATATGTAGGATAGCAATCAGGAACATGATATTACCCTCTATTTATTCAAATATTTTATTTCCTAAGTGATTAGACTCAAAGAGTCATATGCTTACAAATAGTCTTGACTGGAACCAATATTAACCACTATACCCTTTCTCTCTTCCCAAACAAGCTATGACCAACAGGCAATAAGTTTTTTGTTTTGTTTTTTGCCTGGATTATATTCATTTCTCCAACAATTTTTTATTTTGAAAAGTTCCAGTCTTACAGAGAAATTGCCAGAATAGTTTAATGAATACCTCTATGTCCTTCACCTAGATTCACCAATTGTTTGCTTCATTTGCTTTATCTCTCAAAAGGAGATACTTTTAAGCAGTTTTGTAAGAGTTTATGTAGGCCTCTAACCTTGAGGTCATAGACCTATTGTAGGCAGAATCAAAGGTGGATTTAGCAAATATTTTTCAGAGGGCTATGTTGCAACCAGCACGTAGCCACCTTCAGCAATGAGATGAAGAATAGGCTGACCCTCGTTTAGTAACTATTTCTCAGCTCAAACCTGGAATGTTATCTTAAATTTTCTTGCCCCCATGGTTTTGAAGAGTTGCTTTTACTGTGTGGAAATGGAGGACATAATGTCCGGCTTTTGTATAAGAATTAATTTGAATCTCCTCCCAGGTGCAAATTCC
The DNA here is from genome assembly GCF_003265705.2 of Callorhinus ursinus. Lineage (NCBI taxonomy): Eukaryota > Metazoa > Chordata > Mammalia > Carnivora > Otariidae > Callorhinus > Callorhinus ursinus. Next base: position 129,996,249 of record NW_027397066.1, read on the forward strand.
CCACCATACTACTCCCTTCTATGATGTTTAAGGCCCTTGCCATCCCCACCCCCCATTAATTAAGGATTTTTCTTCATAAATGAGATTTACAAAGTACTTGAAATTCAGTTAAAAAGAGGATGTAGATGAATTAATAAAAGTATGAACAACAACAAAAAAACCATATGAATAGATAAAATGCGATATCCCCAAAGTGGTTTCTGTGCAGATTTTGTTACTTACAGGCAAGTTCTATAATATTCATGGCTACCAAAATCTGAATGTTGCTACTTCTCAAGCTGTTTCAGCAAATAGTAAATGTTATACTACTTTACTCAGGCATAACAAATATTTAGTTTATGATTTTCGCATTCTGCATGTACTTATTCTTTCAGACTTTTCTAGATATGATTTGAGGTTAGTGAAGCTCCCTGGATGGGTCTTGTTCTGATTCATCAGCTACATCCCTAATGTCTGCTAACTAAATTGGAAGTGTGTTTTATTGGTTATAAGGAGAACCCACGACAGAATGTAATTAGGTCAACAATAACACTGGGAAATAATTAAAATTAAATGGTATGGGTAATACAGTTGACTCTTTGAACAATGCAAGGGTTAGGAGTCCAGACCCCCACACAATAGAAAATCCAAGTTTAGCTTTTGACTCCCCCCAAAATGACTAATAGCCTACTGCTAACCAACTGTAACATAAACAATTAGCTTATATTTAGTATATGTGTTATATGTTGCATTATTATAATAAAGTAAGCTAAAGAAAATATTACTAAGAAAATCATAACAAAAAGAAAATATTTACAGTACTGTAAAAGATCTGCATATAAGTGGACCTGCTCAGTCCAAACCTGTGTTGTTCAAGGGTCAACTGTACTCTCACATTTATCTAAAACTACGGTATCATCATCCTAGAACTCATAATAAATGATGTGTGGAACTTACGGGGCTTGAGCCTATAAGAATATAAGAAGTTGTGAGCTTCATCCCCAGATGTGCTCCTTATCATCACATTATTTAACCTTCCTAAGCTGCTACTTTCTCACTAGAAAAATCAACCTATAAAATGTTCTCACCTTTATTAAAGAAACTCTAGTAATCATTGTTCAAAAGTATTCTAATGATTTTTCCTGGAAATGTAATTCTTTATTCTAAAGGGTTTCCAGAAACTGAAAGCAAATATGTAAACAGAACACATGAATCAAAATGTGAATAATTTCTTTTAATAAAAATTGAATATGACATCAACAGATATAGAAGGGATTTATGTATTTAGTAGGAGGAGGTTGAACTGGATGACCTTTAAAGTTCTGCTTAACACTTAGATTCCTTAATTCACAAACATTTTATTGGGTCATCACTTTGTGCCAGACCTTGTGTGAAGTGGTAGAAATAAAATATAGTAATCTCACTTAAGAAAAGAGCAATTAATTAAGTTTCTTCATGTTTTCTTCATGTACCATGCTGAAGGACAGCATCAACAGTTATGGGCTAAATGATGAAGACCCATCCATCTCGATGTCAAAATAAAATGCAGTTGGGACATTTATTCTGTTCCTTACTTAGGATCTAAATCCCCAATTCATCATTTTTCTCCCCAGCAGAAATATTTAAAAACCATGTGCTTTCGTGGCAAAACTTTCAGGTTCGTGTCCGTTTTACGCCTTCATTTACCTATTTGTTCATTCAAGGAAGGGTTATGTTGAAATGTCTAACCTAAATAAAGCTTGCAGAGTAAGAGGGCATGGCATTAGATGGAGAAAAGCATCATGAGGAAGTCAGCAGCAGTTAAAGAAAGAAGAAACAAAAAAATGTTAAAGGTAAATATAAAATAAAAGTGTTTTTTAAAAAGTTCATTATTTATAAGAACATCTTCTACATTAGGGGCGCCTGGGTGGCTCAGTCGTTGAGCGTCTGCCTTCGGCTCAGGTCGTGATCCCAGCGTCCTGGGATGGAGCCCCGCCTCAGGCTCCCTGCTCAGCGGGGAGCCTGCTTCTCCCTCTCCCACTCCCCCTGTTGGTGTTCCCTCTCTCGCTGTGTTTTTCTCTGTCAAATACATAAAATCTTTAAAAAAAAAAAAAGAACATCTTTTACATTAAATAAGAAGTACAGTTTAAAAGTGAAAGAACCACAGGAAAAGAGTTAAAGAAAGGAGAAACTACAATAAAACAAAAAGTAAATTAAAAATAAAAACTGTTTCAGAATTTATTATTTCAGGAAAGGCTTCTAAACAAAGTGACATGGAAAGATGTAGGTAAACGCAAAGAAAAAGAAATTGGGAGTGATGACAATATTAACATTTGACAAGGTAAAATTAATTTCCAAAAGCATGAAACCAGTAAAAAAAAAAAAAGGACATTATCTAATGAAATACTTGGAAATTAATAGTTAAAAGATGACTCACTAATTCCACATGAGGTCAGGGTAGTAGAAAAAAGAAAGATGACTCACCCTAAACCTCTAAAAAAGTAACTAATTCAAAATTAAGAAAGACCTTTCCAAAGCCCCTAGAACAAACAAAAGAAGGAAAAACTGAAAGGATAATTTTTTTGGCTTAGAAAAAAAGTGGAGGGTAAGAGGGAGAATACTTCACTGAAAAGCTATTCTTTAAAGATGAGCAAAGTGATACAAGCACAGGAGAAAGCATATATATAGATTTGTTTTATTCAACAAAATTGGCATTTTGATTCCACTGGCAAAGAATACTTTAATAGCTGATCCCAGCATAACTGGCTATCCATCCACAAGAAAATAAAAATAGACCTTCTCCATAACATGTTAAAATAAATTCTAGGTTAATTAAATATATAAATGTAAAAGAAAAGAGACAATAGAAATACTTGAAGAAACTTTTAAAACTGATCTGTAGAATCCCGGGGTAGGTGAGATATTCTCATGTAAGGCAGAAAACACTATGTAACTGAACTCTGGCCTAAAAGAGGACACTGAATGGCATAAATAAATATGTTAGAGATAGGGATCCACTGTTATTTTGGGGATAGAAACAAGAACTTTGAGGGCCCAGAGAAAAATTCCTGGTTCTGTGTCCTATGGTGGGCATTAGGGAGGGGTTCACAGAAGGAACACTATGGGGCTGCATCCTCAAGGATGAAGGGGACACTTTTAGGCTGTACATGTAAAGGCACAGACTCATTAAAGGATCTGGTATTCTGATACAAGTGCAAAATTCAGTGCAATCCAAATGCAGTGAATGACTGTAGACGTTGGAAAGGGACCAATTTGTGAAAGAGCTTATGTGCAAAGCTAGGAAGTTTTAATTCAACTAGGAAGTCAAGATGGGCCTTAAGCAGGAGAGAGACATGACTGCTTAATCTTTTAAAAGGCAACTTCTAGAGTGAGAAAGGATGTTCTGGTTAAGACTGCTAATTGCCTACCTCAACATGTATTCCGCTTCTCCTTATTAACAGAATCCTAATTTTAATTAGGATAGCCTTGTATTAACCTTGTATTGTCAAGGTGTCACAGCCTCTCCTGAAGCCAGGTATGTCCATGTGACTAAGCTGTGGCTGATGACACAGAAGTAAAAGTGCTATATGCAACATTTCAGAAAGTACCTTAAAAGAGAGAAGATACTCCATTTCCCTTTTACCTTTCCTCTATCTTCCAGATTGCCACAGGACATGGTGTTTGATAAGACATGAGGTAAATTTGAAGATGAAAGACTTTTACTAGGATGCCGGCTTCCTGAAGACACTAAGAGGACATATTACTATAGACTTTTTTGTGAACAAGAAATAAGTTTCTGTCTTATTTATGGCACATGCATCAAACCTCATCCCAACTGATAAAAATGAGTATTAATGTTACTGTAATGAGAAACTCCCACATTTAAGGAGTGGTTTAAGAAGGAACTGCCGGTTAAAAAGACCAAGAAAGGTGAGACAAATGGGAACAGTCTATCAAAAACCAAGAGAAAAATGCAGATTGAAGAGGTAGGGTGGGGACCAAAGCAGCAGATTTTAAAAAAGAAGCCAAGCAGGAGAAGGCCTGAATGCAGGACATTAAATGTAGAACTATGGCGTTCTTGTTGATTTCAAAAAGAGAAATTTCAAGAGAGTAGTAACCGAGTGAAAATCAAGTTAAAGTGGGCTTCCATCGTGAATGAGAGTCAGAGAAGCTAAATTAATATTTAATTTCAGGGATAAGGGAAATAGAGCCACAGGTTAAAGGTAAAATGGAAAAAAAAGAGATGTCTGGTGTCTTTTCTTGAAACTAAATTGTATCTCCGATGATCATGATCCTGTTAATATTAGCTTTTGTTTAGTAACTGAAAAGAGGTTACCCACTCTTTGCCAAGAAACTCAAAGCCTTCAAAATAAATAGGAAATGAATGGCCTTTCACATTCAGAGTCACTTTCATTTGGGGACCCGATTCTGTCCATAATAGTGCGACACTAGAAAATACTTCCTACTCCCAACTCAAATTCTGTGGAGGCATATGTGTGAGTGCAATGGGGCAGGCATAGAGATAACGTGGAACTCCCAGGTCTGAAATAAATGAAACTTCTTTTAATTCTGAAGAAGTTCTTATTCAATTATTCAAAGATTTGGAGGTGTATTTGTATCAAGGATTTTTTAAAAAAATTTTTTACTTATTTATTTGTCAGAGAGGGAGAAAGTGAGAGCAGAGGCAGGAGCGAGTGGCAGAGGCAGAGGGAGAAGCAGGCTCCCGGCTGAGCAAGGGAGGATCCCAGGACCCTGGGATCATGACCTGAGCCGAAGGCAGATGCTTAACCGGCTGAGCCACGCAGGCAAACCTATCAAGGATTTTCAATTGCACATAAGGAAATGCAAGAATGCTGGGGCTTCCTATGTAACTCATTTGCAAGCCCTTGTGTCCATCTTCTGTCTGCTCCCCCGGATCTGGCCCTTATCCCTAAACTGCCTGCTTGCTTTCTTCTTTCTTTCCCTCTTTCTTTCTTTACTAGGATAAAGGATGCAGTTAAACAGGAGTAAAGACTACACAAATGAGAGCAATGTACCAGGAACCCAGTGCGCTTGGAATATTTTAAAACATTTTCAAGTGTAAGTAGCAGGTAGTTCTCACTAGCAAGAAATATGAGTTAAAAATTGGGGGCCAGAGCCTAGGCTGCCAAGATCAAAGATGCAACATACATCAAATAAAATATTGACCATGGAAATATATTGAATTTATGAATTCAGTATATAGTAGTAGTGTTTTTTGAATACTTGAAAATATTGAAAGGATTTTAAATGCATTTTTTCATGCCATGTGTTTTTGAAAGAAATTTGTTAGACTCTGGGGAAAAAATTAAGTGTGCATTACGGTCTTCATTGAAAAGCTTAAAGAACAGATTTCTATTTCTATTAGGAAAGAGTGCTTCTCCTGCCTTCTTGGATCTGCTTGCTAACAGAAGAGATGAACATACTTCATAATTTTTAAGTTCCTCTGTGAAGGCCAGCCATTGTTTTATTCAGTGATTTGTAACTTAAAATATTGGCTTCAGGGGCGCCTGGGTGGCTCAGTCGTTAAGCGTCTGCCTTTGGCTCAGGTCATGATCCCAGGGTCCTGGGATCGAGCCCCGCGTTGGGCTCGCTGCTCCGCGGGAAGCCGGCTTCTCCCTCTCCCGCTCCCCCTGCTTGTGCTCCCGCTCTCACTCTGTCTCTCTCTGTCAATTGAATAAATCAAATCTTTTAAAAAAATATATATTGGCTTCAACCCGTTCAAACAAAATGGGTGAAATAACTTCTTTACTGTACAATGGCCTTAGGATTTTGAGTGGTATGGGGAGAGAAGTGCTCAAAACAAGACCCATAAGGGTTATAGAAGGAACATCCATCAGATGCCTTCTTCCTGATGTACTGAATGTTCCTTGGTGTAACCTTAGAGAAATGTGAAAATCCACAGAGCTACTTTCAAGATAAAAAAAACTCACATAACTTTATTCTTTAAAGCAGTAATATGTCTCAGTTACATTTAGGTACAGTACAAAGAATAATAAAATTACACCTGTAAATTTCTTAGTATATTGTAAAGAATCTTAATTTCTTTATCGTCCTTGTCTTTTTCCTCCACTTCACTAAGCAAAGAAAACAGATTCCTCTCCCTTCCACTCCTATTAGGTCACCAGGGGTCTGATTTTCATGCGAACAGTCCTGAGGGAATAATCTGCACCCCTGAAGGGGACCCAGACCACTCCATTCTCAATCTCATAAGGACTGTTGTTCCTTGGATCATAAGAGCCCCCAGGATAGTAGACGCCATTGAGATTGGCCGCTTGGCAGCTGTTGTACCACCAGCCTCCTCCATAGACTTCTGCGCAGTTCTCTTCCCACTGGTCTGCATCCCTGTCATAGGTGCTGAACTGCATGCCCGCGTGAGAAGTATACTCTGCTCCTTCCTCTGCAGAACCCTCAATCAGAGCATCCCCTGCTGTGCCCTCATAGGAAGAGACCTGCAGGGTATAACCTTCTGCCTCAGAACCTACCCTCAAGTAATATTCTGCATGAGCCTGGTTTCCAGCCCAGTCCTCTAATTCAACCCGAAGGACAGAGCCCCTCAGAGTTAGTAAGTGGAGGTATTCATTGCCTAGCCAGAATTCTCCTTCCCCCTTGTCATCCAGGCTGCCGAAACCTTTCTTGTAGTCTTGCCAGGTCCGGTTAAAATTCAGTGATCCATCCATTCTTTGCTGGATCAAAAGCCATCCTCCCAAACTGGTCTCTTGATCACAATAAACAGAAAAAATCTTACTGGATCCCGGTAGCTTGATATTGAAAATACCACTTTGGGTACCTGAAGGATGTGTTTGGAGGACATCATCACAGTCTAAAAAAAAAATTAAGCTGGTTGGAAGAAGTTATTCTCATTTAACCTTACAAAGATAGGCATGGCCCAGATTAAACGAAGGCAGATACTGGCTTCCTTTTCCTTCTTTCCTTCCATCCTACCTTCCTTCCTTCCCTCCCTCCATGGGGAAAGAGTGCACTGACACTGGGATGAAACTTGCGCACGTGAGTGGCATTTATACCCACAAATTGCATTGGCATTTATACCCACAAAAAGGGGATTTTCCTCAATGGATTTGAAATTTTACTTGCACGTACTGATAACAGCAAGTAACCAGCAAAGATATCTAAGCATCATTTAGTGGTAATTTGTTTTTAACCTGATCTCAATGTCAACTGAGACACACACTAAAAATGTGATTAACAAATTGGGTGACAATTCCAAGAGCACACATTTTGAGTGGTGAAAGAATTTGGTTAAACAAACTTAAAATCGAGTTTCAGAGGGATTCATTCATTCATTTAACACGTATTTATTGAGTGATGATTCTCTGCACTGCTAGGCATTTAGGAATACAGAGATGAACATGAGAGACAAAGTCCCCGCCCTCATGGAACTTACAGTCTGGTGCCCCAACACAAACAAGCAAAAGGTGTAATTTCTATAAAGTGTAATAGAGGGCTAGGAAAGACGTTCAAGGTGCTGGGGAGGCATTGCAAGAATAATGAACTTAGTCTAGGGGGTCTGGGAAGGCTTCCCCAAAGGAGAAGTGTGGATACCTCTGGCAGAGCGAACTTTATCATGGCCTCTTTTGGTGGTATATCCTCCTTTGAGGGCTTCATGTTCCTCTTCAGTTCCGGCCTCACCTACCAATTTATGGCTCTTGCTTTCGTATGTGGAGTCTCCTCTGTTGTAAGTTGTACTACTGCTCAAAAATTGTTTGCCGTGACTTGAAGTTTTACCACCGAGAGAGAACTCAGGTACCCTTAAGTGTGTGAATACGTCCGATTCTGAGCCCCCAGCACGGGTCCTACTGTCAAACTCTCTGTGCGAGGATGAATGCCTACCAGGAAATGTGCTTCCAGTTGAGGAACTGCTAAAGAAACTCTCCAGATCAGGGTGCCTAAAACGGAGATCATCTAGGCTACCAGCAAAACTGTGGGATAAGTCACCACAGTCAGAACCATCTTCGGAGTCTATCACTTCTCTGGTCGTTTCTTTCTGACCATCAGGACCTATAATAGTCTTAGTAACTGTTTTAGAGCATGAATGACGAGTGGTGGTGGTGCTTCCAGAGGTGACCTTCTCATTACCAATAAGAAGCTCTTTATCTCCTTTAGACGTCACCAGCTTACCTGTGTGGTACTCTTTCTTTGTCCCTGGAGTTACACTTCCTGACACCTCTTCAAATTTGCCCCACTCTGGGTTGGTAGGCCTGGTGTTCCCATGCCCGAAGCTATCTGGCCTAAAGCTTCCAGACTCAGAACCTCCAGGGCTCCAAGACCCAGTACTGCCAGTCCCCGTGCTCCCAGAGCTCCAAGAGCTGCTGCTGACAGACGCAGAACTTCCAGCACTCCAAAGGCCTGTACTGCCAGTGCTGGTGCTCCCAGAGCTCCAAGTGCCGTCACTGCCAGGCCCAGTGCTCCCAGGCCCAGTACTGCCAGTGCTGGT